>NC_052104.1:4677495-4707443 GCF_012273895.1 Zerene cesonia | reverse complement strand
TAATAAATGTTATTTGCAGTTAACAATTTTCTTTTTTCTTTATTACAATATTTATGGCAAGACTAGGTATAATATATTCGTATCTAATCAATTTAAATTATTCATTGATATCGACAAAATAATTAGTGTAATAAACACATTCATGCAATTATTATACTTATTATTAAATGCATAACAGAAAGTACGTATTTTCGGTTTTAAATTTACATTATTTTATCAAAACATTATCTGATGTCAGATCACATGATTCAGGTTACCTTATATAAATGATAGAAGGCGGATGTAGTCGCAGATAATTCAATTAGAATATCTTATAATCAAGACATGTCTATATTATATTGCAAAGGAGATAATTTCTTAACGATGTTCAAGAAAGATGGTTTAAAATATTACTTTACTATATTTTATTTTATGTTAAAGGCTTAATAGGTAGCCAATGATGTATAAAAATTACGATAGATGTTTTCAATTTTAATCCATAAAAATCAATTTAATAAGTGCTTAGTAATGGATATTACGAGTACATATTAAAATACAATACCTAGTATCCAAAAATTAGAGGTGAAATTTGTAGTATAAAATCATGAATTTTAGACAATAACAAAAATTATGCGCGACCACATCGTAAGAAATAAAAATTTGTTAAATACTGTGGTCATAATAATATAAGATACATATCAGTAAAGATTTGCATTATTATCATAAGGTGTAATCCTTACGGAAGCATCGTGACCTTGTACAATGTTTTCATAAAATCTTCACAATAAAATTCTTAAATTGTTTACATTTGTGAGTCGTTAACAAGTTCTTGGTTATTAGTAAAGACGGAAAAAGACTCCGTTGCCACCATAATCTCTCCTTACCGAATTTCATATCTAAGATACGATAAGTTATTTTCGCATAAAAGACTAACAAACCTCCAAATATCTATATATCCATCCATCCATACTTACAACTTTCGCATTTATAACATTAGTAGTATATTACAGTTAAGCTCATTACATGTAAGGTATGTCCATCAGTTTTAAATTCGCAGTAAGTAGGTATCACGTTTCCAAACACCAGATGAATTACAATAGGGCCGCGGACTAACATCAATGTCACCAAGGAAATCTTTTGTTTATCCGTCATTTGGGACCGTGTGAATATTAATCTCATTATTTTGAAATGCTCATTATAATACAATGTTGCAATTTAAACGAGTTTTACAGTGTATGGGAACCATCTTAATGAATAACTGTAAATCCGATTTTAAACAGAAGCAATAAGGAAGCACATAAAAAGGTTTACTTGGTGTCGTTTCAAGACGACCAAATTAATTTTTCAAAGATCCTGTATGAGTTCTGTTAACGTCATATTTAGATATTGATTGTTATTGCAGTGCATAATCAATGTTTAGGTACCTACAGCATTGTACATCATTTTTACGATTATTGCATTAAAATTTTAGCCAAATTCAGGCCGTGAATTATATCCAATTTTACTATGATACATGAGCTCATAATAACTTATTTATACGTACATATTTCACGCACACACATATGTTATATTTTTAAACAATACAATGATAATAGTAAATATTAAGGAAAATTGTACGTTTATGCAGGATATAAAATACATGGATATTTGTACATACTTGACACGATTTACAAATCAAGTCAAAAGGGTAAAAACCTTCATCCAATAAAGGTATCGCGAATGTTTATTGTCTACAGTGCGGTGTAAAACTAGGTCACAGTTTCAGTGAATTATGTACATAATCCGTATTTATAGCACAGTAAACAACTCCACCAATTTTATCACCAAACTGTTAATAAAATTGGACTTAATGACACACGTGGACTTGATGAATATGACTTCATGAAAGGATTCAAAATACTTTTAATTACTCCGAAATCACATTCTACTTTATTTGAATTATGTTTATTTTGACAATGTTTTTAATTAAAATTTTGATCAATTACGACCATGGTTTATAATATGTTATTATATTGAGAGGGCACATGATTAACATCAATAAAAATTTCAGAAGTTTTAACCGTCTGGTATCACACATGGTTTGTCAGATGTGTGTAATTCCACAAAATGAACAGTGGCTTATATTTCTGTTATGATCTCACTAGTAATGAATGTATATGATATTTGTCACCTCAAGGATCGATATAACCATTTAAAACATTGAGCGAGTCAGCTGTAATTCGTTACGAATTGCAAAATCGATACCACAGTTCGAGCAATGCTATTGTTTTGTACTTTATATCGAAACAGCTGCGTAATCGGTAAAATTGATGTCATTTGTTTGAGATAAAATCAAAAGATTTACGATTAGAGATAGGTAGTAACTGTTTTATTATAGAAATCTTAATTCATCCGACAAATTCAAGGTGAGGAAGAAACTTTCTAATTTTGTTTCGGCAATTATTGTCCTAAATCAGTAAACGTGATCTTTAAGCGAATTAATTGTTTATACTATACAAACAGAGCATTATATTTGCGTATTTCAAAACGTTGATAATGAATGTGTTTACGACATTGTTCAAAAATAAATATATAGTCAGTGACGGCGCCCCCGCGTGTTACTCTGGCATGCTCAGTCTTGGCATTACCCATACGAAATAAATATAGTGGGTGTAAGTCGTATATGCAACCAAGTTGCATTAATAAACCAGTTTGTATTTATAATATTACCTAACTAGTATTCCCACGTGTCTTTTAATCAAGTTTTGCTGGAAGACTAATTATGGAGATGTCATGTAGAAATTCGTTTTAAAGTTACATTTAATAATTATCTTACTATTTATACTGAGCTTTATATTATATATATTGAATACATACCGTAATATGGTAGTAAGTACACTGCAAAGGTTTGATTGAGTAATTTACATTTGATAAAGACTACCACATAATTTCACATTAATTACATGACAAAATCTCAAAAAACATATTAAGAACAAAATAAGAAGAATCTAAAATCTCCGAAACGACTTTAAACAAGCATAGCTTCCAGCAAATTGAAGTGTTATCATTTTATTTTTGTTTCCAGTGATTCCTTAAGAGTGTTTAACATACTTACATTAATTAATTGTATTACACATTAAATGCGATCACATAAAACTTTATTATATTCACAAAAAGATGTTTTGAAATTGGTTTAATTGGGGCTACCTCATAAAGCAAAAATTTATGTGTGATGATATGGACTTCCTAAATCTATACATAACTGTAAGTAATAATGATTGAAATTTAATCCATCATAGCTCGTATTTCACATTAATAATGTAAGAAGTGGCGGTAAGAATATGATACCGAACCATTTGTCACTAAAATAACGATGTGAGTTTCCCCTGGATATTTATTACAAGTTTCTTAACTGTGTGTATTGAAATTTTATTAACAGCAAAATATTTAAATAAATAGTTGATAAAATTTCGATATAAAGTACTGAATTGATTTACGCATAAGATTCTTTAAAATTTATGATCTACTGAGTACTGACTGGCCCATGTTTTACATACAAAACAACAACAAAATACTTATATATAAACAACAAAGACATTTATTTGATATTCACAATATTGTATTTATTTTATATTCGAGCACAAACGTTATTTTTCAAATAATCAGTATCATATACTATATATGTACATTTAGACCATTTTCGAAGACAACATTGTATTTACGTCATCATTCTAGTAATGTAACAACTATCCAAAATATACCCACTTTTGCTCATTCGTCTAGTATCCTAAAATACTTCTATATGTATAGTTGCGAATATTCACACGTTATTGAATCTGTCATACGTTTAACACTGGGTCTGCTTAGTATCGGGGCGTCTGAATCGAATTCTTTGGCAGTATTTTTAGATACTCTCACAACAAGTGCTCTCCGGCTGTAACTAATATTCTGAGTGTTAGCTTGGAGATATGAATGTGTGAGATTTATTTTTATGGCTTGGATAATAATATATATGCTATAGTATTATTTATGAAGATTATGTATTTTTTTTTTATGATTGGTTGTAAATATAGAGCAATGGTTTTTTATAATGTAATTGTTTACGCTGGTATTTTTTAGTTTTATGTTGGTCATATAAGATAGAAAGAGAAAACTGTTTGTAAATTACTTTTCTTAGAAGCGTTACATAACATTCTGTTTATAGTTTAAAAAGTACAGGTAAAATTCTTTAACTAATTCCTTAAGTAATTGAAATTAAGACTTGACGTTCAAATACGAAATGCATTTCTCAAAACTATGTTGTTTAAAAACAAGATTATTATTATTGTTGTTGTGAAAGATGGTTTCCATTATAATCTACGTTGAGACAAAAGTTTTATATTCCATGAAATTCTGAACAATTATTCAAAACAATCAACCGATTCATGTTTTAAAAGAAAAATTTACTAGATATAAAATGTCGGTTTTTATTACGTAACTGGGTCGTGCATTAAATATGACGTTGTCAGCTAAATTGAATGATTTTAGCATTTCCTTTCATGAGTGAAACAATATATTCATGCGTTCAAATTTATAAATGTAAATCATTTAAACTGAATTTAAAAGTATTCCGCAATATTAAACTATTTGAAAATAAAGTAAATGCCTAATCTATCCTTAAACAACATAAATATATATAAGTATAAAAATAGAAGCGGCCGTACATTCCCACTTAACAAGGAAACCACGTAATAAATTTTATCTCGTTGTAATCGTTACTTTCTTCATTAACAGCAACTTATAGTGCTATAAAGATGAAGGGAGTGGAAGATAAACAAGCGACTTGGAAAAGTTCAAATAAAAGTTTTGCTTTGCGTTAATAAATTGATTGCTTGTCGTCGTTTTCACAGCTTTATTTCAGTAGGAATTCAGCTTGTATTGCTTGGCCAATGAAAATGTCAATTCAAAAATACAAAGTTCAATTGAAATTTTTGTAGGTTTGCTTAGTTTCCGAAATATCAAAAATCTCACATCGGATTTTTCATAATTAACCCAATAGGTATTATCGATTCCTAGTAAGTAGGTAGTGTAATTATAAGGATACATAGCATACAATCTTTATCATTATTATACTATACTTCTGTTTGCCTGGTTGTTAAAATGTGTTGGGGAAAGCGGGTACGCAAACATTGGTTGTAAAACTGATAGGTTATTGCCATCTTCGTCTAGAATGTCGACTGCAAACTGTCCAAGTATCGAACGAAGCAGTAAAATTGCAAGGAAAAGTTGGCGGTAAGCCAACTGTCGCAAAGCCAGCGCGATTTAAATCCGAAAGGAAACTCTTTCCTTATTCATGTGAAAATATAACCGCACGCATTCGTCTTCACTCCGAAAGTGAAATTCCACATACATAAATATGCAGAAATTACATTACAAAAGTACTCATATTCTTAGTACTTTTATAATGACGTTAACATTATTTTAAAATAACACACATTTTATGCCCTAAAATCACTATATCTTAGCCATTAGCATTAAATAATCACTTTACAGCGGAGTCCCGACTTCCCCAATAAGGAGAATTAATAAAACAGGCACGCAATCCGTCCCTTCTCCAAGCGTTAGCAATAACGTGACTTAGTAGTATCAGCCTATTTCATCAAGTATGCGAACCCTGTTACTAAACATTGACTCGAAACACAATATAGCAAGGGTTATGCTAAGCACTTTAGCAGACGGCTGTATCGCGTCATCATTTAAACCTTGAACCGTCATTATCCTCTTTAAAAACTCTTGTATTCTAAGGCAAAAATATACGACAAGTCTAACAGTACACATGAAGAAAAATCTGCACCGCAAGGAAAACAGTAACAATAAAACACTAGTCTGCTAACTTTCCTTTCGAAAGTAACCTTTATAACAAAGAAGATTAGGGCAACTTTAGGTTATTGTGAATCATAACTCATAACGAGCACGCCGCCGAGAATACCCTAGGGGCTGCGATAGTTCTCCCCAACCTTGTCAGTTTTCTGGAAAATTTGCCAAAACAAGTTTGTTGTTACAATTGTTTGTCTACAATTGTTTGCACTCCATGTAATAAGCGTCCTAGCTAACTTCTACATGCGATTTAATATCATTTTAAATAGCATTAGAAATGAATAATGATAAAGGATTTAAGCTGAAGCACAGCTAAGGTCTGATTTCGGCTATAATTTAAATATATTTCTTTATGAATCATATCATTGAAACTATTCTCGTATTAACTGTAAAAATGTGTAGATAGAAACAAAGCTTCTTTCTTGCGAACGTTTCCACCATCTTTGTGGGGAACGATCTCGTAAAGAATTATTGCTCTTAGGGTGTGACCCTCAACTTTATCTTAGGCATACTTACGTTGGATTTTCACGACACGAACGGATGATTCATTCAGTGGAAAATATAAGGGGAACGTCAGCAAAATTACAACGATAAAATGTAATTACTGTCTGTTTAAGCGTAGGAAGATTCTTACTTTATAAAAGAAAATCGCCTGAAAGTTCATTTTCATGTAAGTCTTATTAATTATTATAATAGTTAATTATTCTTTGTCTTTGTTTTCAGAGTAAATGAAATGTCGCAGAATAGTGGGTACACTATCATAGTAATTTTGTAACAAAAATTACTTGTATTACACGCCCGTAAAATGCCCGTATACATGCATTATATTAGTCACGTTTTTGATAATTTCCTTGTTGCTGAAGCGTGTCAGACCTGCGCTATTTTAATCAGAGTTTTATTACTTTATTTCAGTATTACGTGCATACATTTTATTGTGTAACATGTGCTGTGCTTAAAGAAAATTTGAGGGAAGTGAAGATTAAAATAAATTTCAGGTGAGCTTATATAAAGTAAGTACGTAGATACTTCATATCAAGTTATTTTTGTAGATCTATTTAATGAAGAAAATCTATAATTACATCTTCCTTTAACATCGTTCACATTCAGTATATTTTGTATTCGATAACATCGAAATGCGAAAAAAAGAAAATGCAAATGTATTTTGAAAAAAGAAAAAACGATATTCAGATTTTATAAAATTGCCACTTGATTGTAACTTGCAAGCCGCACGCGCTTTGCCAGCAAGTAGAAGCAGATGTGATCTTATTCTTCACCTGCTCGACAAAACACCTTGTTATACGGGGACGCGTTTGCCATTTTTGGTCTCACGATCGTTTCGTATAGCCTTTTCTTGACCCTTGACTTTTAGGGCTTATACAATTAATCTTAGGTAAGTTTTAGGTATGACTAAGAAATAACCTTGACGAGTCGGCTATGAAGGTTAATCGATAATTGAAGGAAAATGTTTCACGGGATGGATCATTTTTAGGCACAAATTAAAAGGTCACCGTTATAACATTTTGGTTTATATTTTGTGTGAAAACAATCAATATTGTACCAATTTTCCTGGATTGCAGTTCTGTTAAAATACTTAGCAAGTTCCACATTATAGTGAATCCCGTTAGCGGAACTGAAAGCAATTAAACAAAGCGATTTTCTGCGTAGCGATACTCAAATAATTTTAGATCAAACGAAACAGGATGTCTATGTCTAGTCTCGCCAATCCTGCCGATGTCTGCACATGCAACTAAAATAGAATCAAATACTTTCTTCCTTCCAGAGTACAAACAATGGATTATTATTTAAATTGTCATTGTTTATTCCTTTACGTAAATGGACTCATCTTTTACATATTATGGTCTATGGAATCTTTCAAGTAATTGAAAGGAGATATTAATAAAATTATTGAATGTTACACAATAATACTGTAAGTTACTATATTATAACTACTCTGAAACCACACAACTGATTTATGTTTGACGTAAATAAAGTATGTCAGTATTCCAAAATAGTACAAGTAACTAAACAAAAAAAAAATTATACAAGCTTTATGAGTTACATTGTTAGAAATACATGATATTGGCAAGCAGCGTTACCTATGTAAGAATCTCTTTCTTGCTAAATTTTATCATATCTATTTGGTATTTAAAATCGTATATATTTAAAACATTTATGAGAGAAAGATACTCGTACTACAGTCGTTATTATTCTCTTATATCTACAAAGATACTAAATCTATCGCTGATTTTCTCTATGTAAATATTTTTGTGATCAAAGGTGAGGGCGATATCGATTGACAGGGACCCTTGTCCCCAGACAATGCAAGTTAAGTATATCGTCGGGAAGAAATCCATTAGCTACCTATACCGACGGCGCATTCCAATCGATGCACTTATAGGGAGTTACGTCCGAAAACGCAGCAGTGTTAAGCCATGATTCTTTATTTATATTTATGGGAAAGTCTTTAAATTGTTCGGTAGAATTCTTGTACGCATTAATAATCATTTCGGTAGTAACCACAGAATGTTAACAGTACTATTTGAAATAACCGTAATAGATATATTTTATGAGTAATAAAGTAAACTAACAGAGCAATGACTGAATTTAATTATAATAATGCGACTGTTAGTGGTGTGAAGTGAAAAACTTCACGGGGTGTGAAAATTAAGCGATTGTTCAACGTATTGTATTGAAAGTAACAAAAGACACACACTAGTTGTTGAACAAACTACCTCGTTAGGTGGTGACAATGGCCAAGCTGTCGGAGAAATTACAAAACTCCTTCAGAGATAATTCCTAACTATATTTTGCGCTTTTTCCTTCTTGGAATATCAAGATCAAAATTAATCAGAGGAAGTTGTTTCGTATATAAAAAATCTCAACATTAGTTTGAATTTGGTACCCCTTCCTAACATTATCAAAAAATATAAATCATTGTATAAAACACGAAAAGCACTCGAATAGCGAGACTTTCGAACTCAATACTTATGATATGATACTTCATACCATACATGTAATGTGCTAATGTCTAGGGTTGATACATTATAGTCTTTGACAAACTAATTGTTCTGTTCAACTAGACCTCCAAAAACATGAAGCTTGTGCCGTGATACAATCGCATTATACGCATTCCACCATCATGGCATTCAATTAGAGCCTGTCAAGTGGTCATGTCCTGCCATAGAGCATCCAATGATTCATTACGGGCGCATGTCGTGTTACCACTTGTACTCTGAGACAGCTTGACAGAAATGAATTTTATTCGCGATTAATGTTCGCGCTGATATGCCTTAAAATTCCATTCGGAGATTTTGGTGTGTTCAATTAAGCCAGCGTCTTGTTATGTTCCTTTATTACTAAATCGTGAGTCATCGTGAATGTCTAAGAAATTAAATTCCTCGTAAATATCGCGTTATAATATTCATTTCATTTACCAAATAGGTACGTAACATAGAAATAGAACAGAAAATGGGGCATTTAATTGATAAAAACTTCATTGCAACATACATGTTTTCGGAAATATATTAAGTTAAGCTGATAGGTGAGAATGTCGTTAATCCACATACAGCAAGACATCCATTGTCTTATATCATTATTAACTCGATGCGTTTATGAGTGTGATGAAACGCTGTGACCTCGTCAGCCTCATTTTATACAATCAAATGCCAGAACAGCTCACCACAGTTTACAACATTTTGTATTCAAAAATAAAGAACGATTCTCTAATTCTGTTAAAAACTTTTATATTCATATAGATATTCTAGTTAGTAGTTACGTATGGATATTTTAAATAATTATCTCGTTTATGCTGAGGTATACGTAAAGAAAAATTATATGAATTGTAGGTAGGTAGGCTAACTAGCATAAAACATGTGGCTTGCGAATCGAATCGACAGAAATAAGATAGATAGGTATACAGTTAGGTTTTTATAGTAAACCATAGTGTTAAAATTGTATAATCTATAATATAATCTTTGCATTTGATAAAAAGAAAATTCTTTACATCAATGTATATCCATAGATTCATTATATTTTGCGTGTAGATTGGAGTGCAATAATTAGATCAATAATGTATTGCAATTTGCAGTCCTGTTTTCGTTATCACTATAATTATTATATAATTCCGATAAGAGATAATGTACATGGCTATCCTAATAACGCCCACTTATTCTCTTTATTTCACTTATCCATTTAGTGTTTTGTTTTAGTGAAATCATACAATACAAGATAATGTTTTATGGCTGATTTAGTGTTTTAAACATACTTACTACCTTAAAGTTGACAAATAACACTTTTTCTATTTTATAATATAACATAAACATTGTATTCATAATTATCTTATTATAATTTTGCTTTTGACGTCACTAGCTACCTACGTAGCTACACACAAATTATTTTATGTAGTGACTCATATGAAATATCAAAATAATTTATGAAATGAATAAAATGTTGTTGCCGTGTTCATACGATTTTATAAAGTAAGAATAATTTGAAAGTCAAAACTAAAATAAAAATATTTACCATTCGGGCGAAAATCTGTATGTGTTTTGATCCGCATTTTCTTTTCTCTATGTATCCTTTATGATTGTTCGAATAAAGACGCACTACACTTCATCACAAAACACTTCCACTAATTAAGATAAAAACTCCACACATTTTGCGTCTTTCCTTAATTTAATGGGTCAAAAGGATACACGCTACTAAGAAAATTAATTTAACAACCACTTATCACATTGTTTTTGCACTTGACAAACACAAGTAAAGAAACTGAAACGAGAAAATTATAAAATTAAGTTTTAATAACAACACGTCTCAGTGCTTGCACATTGTATCGCTTGAGTTTTGACAGCTGCTGCGTCGTGCGCTCTATCCCTAAATTCCCTATTCAAATGAATGCTAGCAGTTGGCTCGCTTGAATGGGTGCGATATGAGTGGCGCGACGGAATACGAGCGGGATATGTACACTACAGTGAAGTTAATCGCAGTACACACTATTGGGGAACGACGGGAATGGACGTAAATAGATCAGGATTAATGAACATATAGCGCGACTGCCAAATCCCGACACTTGAAATAGCCTTTATAGTTAAATAATTTAAATGTTACAAGATTTCAATCGTATTAAAGTTTATAAGCTATTGTTGAATAAACATGCACTTTCTACAAATTGTACGATTACGTGAGACATTTTTACTATAATCATTTAACACACGCCAAACAGATGAAATAAATATGTCCAGTCAAGCGATGCAATGCACTTCATAAAAAAAAAAGAATTTATTATAATTTTGGAAAATAGTGAAACTGACGTTGTTAATCGGATCTTGACTTCACCACCGCCGTGTAAACGTCAAACGCGCAGGCGCAGTGCGCGTAACTGACGTACGCATGCGTACTAACTTCACTTCAGTGGTATCGTAATGTTATTTCGTGTTCCTTTCGGCCAAACTTAATTTTGTGGGGTTTCAAGAAAGCTACCTAATTAAGCAAAGCGCTTGAATTGCAAAAATGAACCTTATTTCGCTCGATGGAAAACTCGCAATATAATAAATATAATAGCAATGGGTAAGTTTACGATAAAAATAAAATATTGATAGCATTTTAATTTTCTTTTTCTTTTTAAATGTAAGTCAGATGTCTGATATATACAAGTAAATATATATTCCATAGTATAATATAGTTTAAACAGCATTTTATAAATACTGCACACAGGTAATTTTTGCACTTCACTTAGGTAACGGTAAAATTTAGCAAGTCGGACATACGCGGTGAAGTGAACGACCTCGCAAATCAAGATACAATTAAGTGTAATATTATTTTCTTGTGTAATATAATATTACCGTTTCTACGCTGGAATAAAAAGAAGCGCTAATATATTTTTGAATGATGGTTTTCGGTTTTATAATACCATCTTACATAAAGCTACCGCTTTTTAATAAAGTTACTGAGTATCTTACCTAATATGTAATAACTATTTAGTTATACTGTTATTTTGGTATATCGATATTTAAAAATACAATTCGTTTTAGAAGTCACAATTCAAAAAAAATCTCGAAGATATGTATGAATGGTTTCTAAAATAAGACTTTTTATATGTAGTTTGTTTACACTAAGTTGTTCTAATTACAGTTTTAAAT
The DNA here is from genome assembly GCF_012273895.1 of Zerene cesonia. Taxonomy (NCBI): domain Eukaryota; kingdom Metazoa; phylum Arthropoda; class Insecta; order Lepidoptera; family Pieridae; genus Zerene; species Zerene cesonia. The sequence goes on along the minus strand of NC_052104.1, from coordinate 4,695,492 downwards.
ACTTGCAGCAATCCAACAATCATTTATATTTAGTGTAAAAAATCTGGTTATGTTCTGTTTAAATTATCTAGTTATGGCAAAATGTTAACAGTCATTAACTTCTCATTCAGTTTTTTGAAAATTTCTACTTTTCGTCGCCAAATTCTTTATATTTTTCCGTAATAGTACAAAGTACTTTTGTCTTCCGAGACTAAGGGTTTTGACATTCTTAGAGATTTTTGTAATTATACGAATTTACTTTTTAATATTTTATGTTAATGAGTATAATCACATAAAATAAATTTAAAAAACCTTCGTTGAAAGACTTAACTTGATAGATTCTGTAGCTTATTTAGTTATATATTAACGCCATCTATTGGTACTACGTGATAAAAATTATAACAATCACAATCCTTTCGATTGTGTCACATGTACATGACATTGCAAAATAATACAACAACAATTTTACTAGATGTCGTTGCTTTAGAAATGTGGTAATCATCAATTCAAACAAGTTATTGCCAAGGAAAGTTGTGTTTAGATTACGTTTATTATCAGGATATAAAACACATATAATACATAGGTGATTAAAGGAAAAAACGATGAAATTGTAATAATTCTTTGCCATATTATAACACTAAGTTCTTAGTAGATACCTGAAAAAGCATAGCATATTATGCATGGAAAGTAGAATTGTCATTGAGGATTTAGCATTCATAAAGATATTGATATATAAAATATCGAATGGTCATTGTTTACAAAATTTTATTCGAATACCTACGTACTTTTCTGTTCTCGTTTCCCTTCCCGAATTGTTGCATATTCAGTGAGTTGCACACATTTTTCACTATTATCGTTAATCACGAAACCAACAATTTTCGCAAACACGCACAACACCAAGGCAATCATCTCCGGTTTGTCCTACATCCACGTAATCCTTATCGAACGCCAGTTATCTTAAACACTTAAAGTTTTTTCCTTCTCTTTTTAATATATGTATTAGTCACTTGCTTTATTCTGTTTATTAAAACACACTATCGGTAAATAAAGTCTCTCAATATAAAAAACGAGATGAGCATAATACTTTTAAAATGTCTTTCAGAAGTTTTCATAACTAAGAGTTTACAAATGGGTTATCACCGAGTGTTGTATACCTGGCGATGTCATTTAACATTATGTTAAACTAGATGCATCTTTTATTATGTCACACAACGCTCCGGGAGCCTTGACAATTTCTTAATAAGGCTAAAAATACACACACGCCAATACTAAGTGCGACGAGTTATCTAACATTCGCATTTATGCGATCAATACAGTTGGAAGGATTAATATTAATAAAACGATGTACTGTATGAGCCCTTTTAATATAGTATGTGCAACGGTACTAGGATTGGAACACTCGGAACTGTAATCAAAGGAAAGTATCTAAACCACGTGATTTCATATTAGAGAGTCTTTAGGTGATAGACAATTAAATGTCTTGAATGAAGAAAACTCATTACATATTATGTTAAAGTATGGAAACTTTATCGACATTTATTTATTGAATATATTCAATACGGAAACCAAATACTTATTTGTTTAGTAAGTGTTCATAAATACTTTAATGAATAATTGCAATAAGAAGATAAATAATGTGCCATTAAATACCTGTTTGCATGCAAATAGAACTTATTATATTATTTTCTTCTATTTATGTAACGTAAAATAACTATCATTAACACCTCGCTTTTGAATCACTTGCTTTTGGTTGGTTTGTATGTTGGCTAGATAGATGATAATTTTCAGGCAAATTCTCTTTGCAACAATGACATTGTATTCCTCTTTTTTTTTTAATTGACTACTGAAAAGGCTAGTTCTGAGGTGCGTGTCTAATACATTGAAGAAATGTTTTTTTTACAATTCAAATGCAACAAATAAACATTCTTAAAAAACAAACGTGTAATTCACAAAAACGTTATTTTTATGTAGCTACTATTAAACATTGAAATGCACAAATATTACAATAAAGACCAGAAATAAAATAATTACTGATATATTGATCCAGAGATATGAATAGAACTGAATTGAATCGCTGATAAATATACTTTTTAAAGAAAAAGAGCAGGAAATATTTGCGTATTAGCTGCTGAACCTTTGGTCCGATAGTTTTCAGTCTAAAGAGTCAGTAATCGAAGTTCAGTTCAGACGAATACATCCACATAAATTAAGATATACAAACAGTGAAACTAACATTATTAAACAATTTCATTCACGGATTTCGTTTTGTCTCGGAAAGAGAAAACGTTCGTGACATCCGCAGTTGCGGCGCTCCTGACATTTTAATTAAACGCTTCATTACTACTCTAATATAGATATATCTGCTACTAATTTATACGGTATTTCAACTGTAATAATTTATTTAGGTATACGAGTAATAACAGTCGCTATCTGGAGTAGAAACACATACATATAGTTCTGTTTAAACGCACTGCATACCGTCTCTATTTTAATTCAAATCATTCGTTGTGTCGCGTTTTATAATAGCATTAAAAATATTATAATTTTATGTACATATTGCTATATGTATATAAAATTTTATTGCAAAATATTCTTAATTCGTATCACGTTCATGATTTATTATCTATTCCATATAAACATTCCATAGAAGTGTTTTATAAGTAAATGCTTCGAAAGCAACTATGAATCACTAGTTTTCAAATAATTTTAAGTTTTCAATAAAATCACGTACAATATATTAATACTCATGAATATGTTGCATTTATGGTAGCATGAATTTTCAATATATGATAAGGGTTAGAAATATCATTTGAATCTACACAATGCCCACAGTTTTAGAAATCAGGTCATGAACACAAAACAAAAGGTCTTTAATACTTACCCAGCATCCTATTTACTTCTTTTTCAGTCATCGTCGTCATCCATGGCTTTCATGGCGTTAAATCTGAAACCAAATTAAAATGTCTCAATTTTTATTCACTTTCATATCATGGTTGTATATTACTTATTAAGTTTTATAGTACATTATAGTGCTAAGCGAAGCCGTAACATCCCTTACCTTATAATCGCTCTACGCCAATGTACTATGTGAGCACAACAGTTAACTATCACAGACACTGAATTGAATTTCATATAACCGTTTATCGATACACTTATCCTACCGAACTATATAAACATATTTTCACTTAAAAATAGTTAATAGTGTTGTATAAATGGAATAATGATCAAAAGGTTTTCCGTAACATTGTAGAGCCATCTCTACAAGGGTTGGAAGGCGAGCTACGGAAATGCGCGAGAACCTCCGAGCACTGGCGAATGCAAATAACGCACAGGGCCGTATTTGTTACTGTATTGACCTCTTTACACTGAGAATAGCTATAACCCTAATCATGGATAATAAAAAACATTCTTGCTTCTTATAGGTTATGTATATTGTTTCGAAGTTTGAAATTTTCAAAGCCCTTTGAACTTTGGGCCTTTTTTTATTTTATATTTTTAACCGCTTAGGGTAGCATCCCCTAAGCGGTTATTATTATTATTATATAGCTATTATAACGCCGGTCTTTTGTGCTGGCAGAATTCGTGCCGAAGCGTCTAGACTATTAGAATAAAAAATATACAGCTTTATACACGAAAACCATTTATAGGGTTTGACATATTAGCGAACTCGATCTAATCTCTTACGTCTTTAGTTATTAATATAATAATTTTATAAATAATTCATTAAATTTAGTAATATATAAATAACTAGCTGCGCCCCGCGGTTTCACCCGCGTAAGTCCGTATCCCGTAGGAATATCGGGATAAAAAATAGATGTTGGCCGATTCTCAGACCTACCCATTATGCTTACCAAATTTCAGAGGAATCGGTCAAGCCGTTTCGGAGGAGTATGGCAACGAAAACTGTGACACGAGAATTTTATATATATAGATAATTTGTTTAAACAATGTATGTATTTTCTTTACATTTTTTTATTTTCTGTATCTCCACCGATATAGTACGTCCCTGTCCTACCCTGCAGTGAGGTCGACGGCGCCATGTTTTTCACGCATGCGCCTTAATTTTATTTCATGGGGCAATCACTAAATACGAAGCCTATACGAACGCTGGTAGTATAGCTATAGTTCATTAATGTTGCCATACCATTATAATCCTACCTTTCATTATATAAACTTTCCATTTTGCATTATATTCTTCGAGTGAATTTTAGACCCAAAAATGAGAGGAAAATATTTTTTTTTTTGTAGGGTGTGCACACTAAAGAGTTTCTATATGTCCTAGTCTGGGCGCATTGACAGTAGGGCGCGGGATCGATGCAATGACGTCACGCCATTGACTACAGAACGGAAGAGTCTGCTTCCTCTCTCGATGCGGAAACATAGCAAAACGTCTAAATATAGATAAGCGTTTTCATTTTCTTTCATGTTTATTGTAAATTGTATTGAGACTAATCCTTGATAGAACGAGACCATACTTATCATAATGTCTTTGTAAGGATATTTTACGAGGTTTGAGGCTGTATAATGTCGAATATTGAGTGTAAAAATTCATTAATATTCAACCAAGTTTTAAATAAACATCAAAACAAATGACTTTTTTTCATTGTATGTTAGATACAAAATTGTACAGATACTTCAGTTGCAGCTTAAGTTTACAAAAATCGCATTGATATAAGTTCTAACAGCACAAAAAGGAATTTTTTATATTTTACCATTAACATTTATTAACAAAAGTAATTTTACCTCAATCGCAATAGAAAATTTCCAAATCGATATACTTACTTAATTATATCTAACTATATGTTGTTAAGACATCGTCAAGGCCAACTGGTACCCTCATATGGAGACTAATTACAAAGTTTATTATTCTATGTAAATGCTACCCCACGTCATGTACCGAGACATAATTGTACTGAGACAATTGCGATGAAAAATGTTGGCAATACATTATGATTATTGTTTCAAAATAATACAATGCAATAATGTTAATATTTCACTGCTTTGTTAGCTCAGTGGTGTCATAATTTGAATGAAGGATAGGATTTTATAGCGTTTCAATTGTAATTGTTCGATTTTAAATAAGGATATTTAACCGTTTTCAAATATTTCAAATGTGTATTTTGTCCGGACTAAAACTATCATAAATAGATCATATTCAAATGGGAAGCACCAGCATTCAAGTATAAATGAATCATCAAAATCGGTTCACCTATTAAAAAGATATGAGGTAACAAACAGAAAATATGCAGTCGAATTGAGAGCCTCCTCCATTTTTTGGAACATGGGACAAGGTTGATAAATAGTAAATACTGTATGATTGATTTAGTAAGAATGATAAAAAATGTATTGGAAATGACAATAAAAACAACATCAATAAAAAAACTTTATATTATATTATATTTTATTTTTATCCAAGCGTAATTGTTTGTTTTTATTATTATTTTTCGATGCAACGAATGCTTTTTGATTAGTATTTTTCGATGCAACGAATGCTTTTTGATTAGTAACGAATAAAAAGTTGTACGTGAGTTAATAAAAGTATTAACGTCTGACCTGTGATTTCGAATAATGGTATAGAAAACACCGCCAAACCCGCTATAATCCAGTTCACAAATACACACACAAAAAATTTATTGAAAACCGTCTCTTACAGCAAATACTTCAAGCCGACTAAATTAAGAACTCACTACAAGAAACACTTACTTTATCAACTAAAAACTACGAATTTACGTTACAGTTGCCTTCTGAATAAAAGAACTGTAACGACGGTTGCTAAAATACATTAATTAAAACCCGGTTTTTAGATATCAGTAATTACAAAGAGGTAATTCGTGCGCTAACGTATCAAGGCCTGAGAACTAAATTCAATTTAATTTCATAGTAAACTTCGTTTGATCTTTTTATTTGGCACTGAATTTTTCTCGGTATGCTAATGCTTATCAGCAAGCCGGTGCGGAGATTTATTACAAATTCGCGTAACAACTTAAGATCAAAGATGAGATAATTACACTCGTAATAGACGCGTAATAGTACTGACGCGTGCGGGCCACCGAACAAGATTCTCAACTGTTTTATTTTAGACCTGGCACGGAGCGGCCGTGAAAATACTGCAAAGGTGTAGTATGTAGGCTGCTATTCAAACCCGATGAGCAATTTACAATGTCGTTCGTTGACTGTATGACTTATTATTAATTACCACGACTAGCGAGTAATTGATTTTCATGGTATATTATTCTCGTTGTCAAAGAGAGAGTGGGCTTGCGACAGTGAATACTCAAATTCACAGCACGTTTGTCTTAAATAAGTGCTATTCAAGTGCGTAGATATGTGGAGCACGAACGTTGCTGTGTCTCTGGGGCGATTGCATCGAAACCAATTTCCTCTTGCTTCACGATTCTTTTATTTATTAAATTATTAAATGGTTTTTGATCCCGCTGCCAGCAGAAATTCTTTCCTTATTCCTGATTAATATTTTTCTATCTGGTATACGTATATCAACGCACAGCTAAAACTACTGGACCTGAGCGTGGTGAAATTTGGCATGAAGATAGCCACTATTATAGAGTATTCGTTAAAAATGATTTTGATAGATTTATCCCCCAATAATATATGATATAAAAGTTTGTACAATGAAATTGTATTTAGACCGATGGGCGAATCTGCGTGCAACAGCTGGTTAATATATATAAATCTTATCATTCGTATCACTATATTAGTCATAATCTTAAAACGATTACAAGAATATAATAGACCATGAAACACGGGAGCTTGTTCAATGTTTATCACAATGTGTTATAACACCTTTATATTTAATAGAACCGAATGTGCTGCGGTAAGAATTAGGTCATGATAGCATCGACACAGTTATAACACCTCCACAGATTACTCATAGTGGTTGCATATCCTTTTGATATTTTAAATCTGAAATGATTTGCCTGAATTGGGGTATATTAGATATTTTAATGATATGCATAAATATAAATATCATCAAAATTAAGTATGTAAATAAGGGATGAATGAATATCATAAAAAATATCTCTTTAAGTTTTTGAGATCAATTAATATAATATAGTTTCTGAATGCGTGAGTCGTGACAGACTTAGTTACCGATAGCTTGAGTTTCACATAATAATTAATATTATAAAATATAATTAACATAGTTTAAAAGGTATATAAATATTTTTATAGAAAAAATCTTGAAGACGCAACAAGTAAATACAAACAGTGGTCTAAAAAATAAACAATGACGAAATTAATCTTAATTTTGAATTATACTAGAAACGGGAGAGTTCATATTCGTTTTAACATAGTTATGAGTATGAATCTGTTAAAGCGTTATAAATAAATGAAATTAAATTCAAATTTGTCCTTACTCTTTATGTAAAACGTCTATTTGATAAAATAATATTAATAGTAAAGAAATATAAATAAAAATAATCTTTATCCCACAAAACATTAATTTTATTTAATAACTTTTGTGTTGTTTAAACATGATTTAATTATTTTAATTATGAAACAGGTAACGTAAATAACAAGTGAACTCTAACCATGCCTTGCTACTATGTGATATCGCTCACGTAGAATCGCCTGAAGCATTGTGACGACTTCACAAATGAAAAGATAATAGTGATTGTAATCATTTACAGTTGATTACGCTAAAACTTGCTGACCGACATTCTTATCACATTGATCTATATACGCCTACACGAAACTAATTCTAACAGGTAATACCTATGCTTCCAGAAATACTAAGCATAATATGTGTCTCGAAAGAAATCTGAGAACATAAGTAGACAATATTAATAACCAGATGCTTCCTTTATTTTATATATAAGACATCGTTAGTCAATACTGTCAGTTTAGTTTGTAAATGTTAACGTTTTTTAGCAATAACTGCCCACACGATACCAGTCACTATTCATTGCTTATTCGACCGTCAATTGGCGCGAACTGTTAAATTGGCTCAAATAACCTTTAACCGAGCGATACCCTAAGCGTTATCCATTGTATCTAATGTTGCATTTCTACAGCCAAGTTCACATATCACTCTCTATTTAGTTAGTCTCATTGTTTCCGATATGCAAACAGCAATATTATCTTATCGTTTTGACATTAGTGGAAATATCTCGTTACGGAACACACGCCTGTGGACTAACCTGATGTGACGTGTATCTTACTTTATTTATGTGTACAAACATGCTGTTTAATAATCTGGTGTGAATCGAATTGCAATTTATATTTAAGTTCGTGTTAATGTATCGTCATAATGGGGGACAGCACGGATATACATGAGTTACAAAAATTAAGGTGTGTGAAGCTATAATTATTTTTTAATAATTAACTGGACTACAAGCTATTTAACGATCAAATCCAAACATATTTTAATGTTAAGTTTTATATTGCAATTGTAATTGATACTGTATTATTCCCAACCTCACAATATCTGTCTGCGGTAATCTTAACAAATACATTATCTCAAAGTATAGTGATTAAGAAATTGGAGATTATCTACCGTAATTACAGGGTCATAGAATAATAATTTAACTTTGTTTGTTCCAGTCCTTCTTCTCCAAATGTCAACAAATTGTCGAGTAATGCACCTGCAGAAAAATCTTCAGATAAATGGAGGCCAATTCTCGAACCAGCGTTGGTCGGTGCCATGATAGCAATCAACCTGGGCCAGACTTCTTTACAAAACTTCTACTTACGAACTGCATGTACTGTCGACTTACAAAAACCTATTGATATTTGCAGTAAAGGCGTAGGCGACGACTTTAGGGCAGCCGAGGTAATTATCATTATCTATATATATAAAATTCTCGTGTCACAGTTTTCGTTGCCATACTCCTCCGAAACGGCTTGACCGATTCCTCTGAAATTTGGTAAGCATATTGGGTAGGTCTGAGAATCGGCCAACATCTATTTTTTATCCCGATATTCCTACGGGATACGGACTTACGCGGGTGAAACCGCGGGGCGCAGCTAGTAGAGACATAATATTATATAATTATGCTTTTTAACACTAGAGGAAAACATTGTGCAAAAAAGCGTATTAATATTACTGCAAAAAAACCTTTACCGATTTCAGGTGGCCAGCCAGGTGGTTGTATCAAGTGTAAATGTGAGTCGAAGCTTTATTGGATCTCTAATTTCAACAATAGTCCTTTTATTCGTCGGTCCATGGAGCGATTGCAGCGGTAGACGAAAACCTACACTCATCATGCCCCTGGTTGGGATGACAGTGATGACGACCGCTGTCTTGCTGATGTTGACATTCCCCGGAGCTTCGACAGTGCAAGTTCTTTACGCTGTTCAAATACCCATGTCAATCGGTGGAAATTTTGGTCTCCTCTTAGCTGCGTCTTTCAGTCATATAGGTGATGTGAGTATAATATTACATAGACTGTAGTGTTCTTATTGTAAATATAAACTTAATCAAATCTTACTAGATATATATATAAAAAAAAAAGATTTTGCGTACGATTAAAATTCTTATTCATTATAATAAATGGGGCACTTTAATAGTCTACCACTTCTTATGTAATTATACGTGTTTATTTGACGTTATTTATATAAATGTGAAGTTCGTGTAATCTATGAACTTTGTATAATTTATAATTGCCAATTAGTACTTAAGTAAATATGAAGATGTTATTTTGTTCATTATTTCAATAATAATATTCTATATGTGCCGCGGGGACATACATGACATTGGAATCACTTATTTTTCGATATATCATTTGGAACCAGTTACCAGACATGCATTCCTTAAATACATATCCGCATATGAATATACGTAACATAGTGAAATTTTAATATTTTGATGTAAATACGATTCCCTATCTTACAATTGTAAAACGACACGGTTATCGCAAATCTCTGATTAATAGATCTGCTCATTTTCCTTCTAATTATACCTTACATTTTCAAACTGACGCTGACTCACAAATCATAAGATAACTAATATATATATATATTACTTTCCGCTCGCATATTCGCCTGTTATCGCATTAAAACGATACTTTTTTCCATACTTCTTTATTTTTCATGACTAACTTATTTAGGTACTTTTTCGATGTCTAGGCTATGTGTTCCAAATTTTATGAATATTGATTCAGTAGTTTTGTTTTTCAACACTGAGAGCGTATCAGACAGACAGTAAGAGTTGGCTGAGATACAATATCCATATCCATTACTATAATAATAATTGCATTGAACCAAACTCAATGACATAATTTGTAACAGACGTACGTACGAGATGCTTTTATATATCACTAGCTATTGCTCGCGGCTTCGCACGCTTTAATTCGGAGTAGTTTAAAAGCTGTTATTAAACATCCTTCGTCTCTAATTACTCTATCAATTAAAAAATACATTAAAATCCGTTGCGTAGTTTTAAAGATTTAAGCATACATATATAGGGGCAGAAAAAGCGACTTTGTTTTATATGAAGTAATTGCATTTTACTAAACTCCTTGATATCTGTGCATATTTCAGTTGTGTCATGCAACGGGGCGTGACGTCACACGCACGATGGGCACTCACCGCGCCGCCATTCAGATTGCTCACGTAGTCGGCTCAGTGAGTGGACCCTTGCTGTATCGACAATTGGGCTTCTATGGAGTGTTCCCTCTAGTCCTAATATTACAGGTAATGTATTATCCTACTATCCTACTATAATATTATAAATGCGAAAGTTTGTAAGGATGTGTGTGTGTTTGTTGCTGTTTCATGCAATCAGTAATGAACCGATTGCAATGAAATTTGGTACGTAGACAGCTGGACAACTGGAATAACAAATAGGCAACTTTTTATCCCGATGTTCCTACGGGATACAGATTTACGCGGGTGAAACCGCGGGGCGCAGCTAGTAACAAATAAAAAAAATTACATGTTTAGTATTTTTTGCTAGCAGTTCACCTTTCGCCCATGGTACATGTGTGTGTACACACTACACACTCAAGGATGAGGGACCATGTACGCCAACGGTGACATAACTTTTGAAATCGCTTCAGTTTTTAGCGCGTTCCAATAAAAAAACCTCTTCAGCTTTATATCATTTGTATCTACATATAGTTTCTATATATTTAGGAATTTGCACACGTGTACAATTCAATGCAGGACGTGTACCTGTACTGTTATCGTAATTTTTTTTTTTTTATTTGTATACTTCAAAATATGCATCGTTACTTTATTTCTAAACTTCTTCAACACCAAAGTAAGTTATAAGAAATTTAAAGAAATTATTTTAAAACAAAAAAGTGCATCGTCTCGAATTGTTAGATCTTAGCCGAATATGATAGGGACCACCTTTCGAATAAATAAATAAAATTTATAAAAATTGGTTCGCCTAGTCGAAACTTCTAAGCTAACAAAGCCAAAAAACAAAACAAATCGATAATCTCTTCCATTTTTGTATTCTGCTGAAAATAGAAGTAAACTATAATTTAATTGAAATTTGTGTTTCTAAACTGCATTTATACTTTAAATCAAAATATTAAATACATACCTACTTGTCTAGGTCTAATGTATAAAGTCTAGAAATTAGCGCCTGCAAGTTTGCCATCTTAGTACTAGATGGCTCTGTTGACAAAAATGATAATTTTAATTCCAATCTCTTCAATCGAAACATAAAGTGAACTATTGGTCCGCCCCGGGGTACATATATACTATATAGCATGTGTCACTTAGTGATGATGCAGCTTTCTAATAAAAATATATAAAAATATTTATTTTAACTGGTCCAGTAATTTTTGTGAAATGTGTTTGTACAGTGATATAAAAAATAATATAAATTATTATTCTTTATAATATTTGTTTCGATTGTTAACAATGTCTAGATAACATATAAGTTAAAATAAATTAATTTAATGTATTAAAAAGCTTCGTATGACATGACAAACCGAACTACAGCAGCACTTATTCTCGTGTGGGAAAGAGATGGCGCTACACGACCTTCAAAGCTCTGTCTTTTTCACATTAAAAACCCTCATTTTATTAATGAATGCTCCCATAGATGCCATGGAATCCCCTCTTGTCCACACTATATAGAACAGAGAATCAATTCGCATTTAATTTTCATGCATATGGTTTAGTAATTCAAACTTATATTTCTATAAGTATTATGTGTACAATATTGGTAATTTTGTCTTACCATTTACAGGTGTTATCCCTCATCTACGTCATAGTATCGGTAAAAGACGTGAATGTTAACGTTGATAACAAAGTGTCAGTACTAAATTGGCGGCTGCCATTCAATGCTATCCACTGCTTGGTGCGGAAACGGGATGGCTATAAGAGAATGGTCATATTATTGATGCTGGTTGTTACACTTGGAGATAGAATGATGTTGTCAGGTGAGATTATTACTATAACTTCGTTATCTGTAATAGAAAAAGCATTACATTAACAAAATATTTGCATTGACATGTATGTGTGTGACTGTAAGAGGGTATCTAAGTGCTTTCATGTGAACTTTTTTGGTACAATATCTATTTGTGCTACCTCTCCCTATATTTCAAGAAATTATATTTGTAATCTTTACTAATATCATAAAGTTGAAGAGGTTGTTTATTTGAACGCATTAATCTCAAGAACTACTGGTCCGATTTGAAAAATTCTTTCAGTGTTAGATAGCCCATTTATTGAGGAAGGCTATAGGTTATATATGTACCACAGACGAAGCCAGGGCGTTCCGCTATTGTAATATAATGATACATATTATATTTTGTTCTGGTAAAATTATGTGTGTGTATAAATAATAATCACGATAATTCATTTCAACAGCGGAGGTGTTACTCTCGTATATGTACTATAGATTCAAGTTCAACTGGGACGATATACTTTTCGGCTCGTTCCTGGCTTACAGAAATATTGTAAGCTTTTTTGGTAAGTTGAATTCTTAAATATTTAAATATTACATAAACTAAAATGAGTTTATATTACTTTCCATATATTATTACACATCGTCCTAACAGTCGTATTACTTATTTTATTAACACTAATTCATCTCCTTACTTGATATATTTGCGACGCTAACTCTAGTTAGACGCGCAATTAGAAAAAAATATAATTTCCGATCTTCTGTGAGAGTGTTTAGGTCTCCCATATGTAGTAGTGAGTCGCCACAGTTATAAGTATGAACTTACAAAGTATTTCAACAGTGCGTTGCAACGAATATACAGCGCCATCTGTTGACATTTTTCGACATAATCATTGTTTTAAATATTTTGTTGCTTAGTAATTGTTTTATCTAATCATTTGATTAGATATAACAATTTTTTAATTAATCTAAATAATATTAAAGTAGACAATTTTTGTTTTATAAATTCTTCATTACAACTATAAAAATATTTATTATTTCATTCTTTATTTATCTCTTTGACATACAAAAATGTACATTGGTTTTATGTTTATATGCTTATTTTATGAATATTTATCACGAATGTAATTGAGGCTGATGGTTTATCGATAAGGGATTTTTATTCACACAAATCCCCATCCAATCTCCCATTTTGAACAGGGAATATAACAGAAAAAGATTGTAAAAAAAAAATTGAACCTTAAAAAAACATAAACTGGATTATCTACTTCATGAATATCCGATAATCCGATAATAAAATAAAAAAATGAGCTACTTACTCATAATTATGGCAGAGAGCGCCCTCTATTGTTAAGCAAGGCCATAAAATTGGGAAATACTAGTGCGCGAGCGCAGCTTTAATAATAACGAATGTTAATTTGTCAATTACATAATACTTGTTTTAAAATTTTTAAAGTGGTACCTAACAGACGTGACAAACGTCATCTTTTGTGTTATTTTTAAAAATGTTTTTTCTATATGCATATTGTTATTGTATCATTAGACAAATAATAATTGCATGTATACATATCCTTTTAATATTTCCAACCTTACCACGAATTGACATTTTGTAATTAACTGAGCCGTTAAAAATAATGCATGCTAATAATGCTTTAAAATTAAACTTTTCTACATATCTCAAGCAGAAGAGTCGTTAGTCGTTAGAACAGGTCAAGTGAGCTTTAGGTAGCCTGAAAACTTGTTGAATTTAGTCCGAGTCTAGGTGTTACGTTAACTGTCAAGACGGGGCTCATTACGCCGAGTGCATGTATATCTACTGAAATAAAGTTTAATAAAATTGTGATGTTTTTGTATAAAGTAAAAGTTACTCTATCTTTTTTATTTGATTGTGTGATATTATATTTGAAAATATGAATATCGTTTTAATTCAAAGGCCGTAACTATATGTTAAGAAAATTGTTTTATATTTCTTTATATTTCTCATGTTGGTGGGACTGTTTGATAATTTTAAACCTATATATACCATTTTTTATATCTCTGAATGATAAGTTTGCTCAGTTAGAACAACGTTGGTCTGATCAGGTAATATGTATCAATGACACTTGTATATTATCATTGCCTTGTATCTGTTAGGTTGTATACATTATTTATTATTTCAACACAATATATTTCAAAAGATATTTCATATTTTGTAATATTAAGAAATGTTTTACGTTTTTTTTTTTTTGTTATGTCTATAATGTGACTGGGTACACTTTTTCTAGACTTCATTCATTGTTCCAAAAGTTTTAAGTTATATTGGAATATTTAAGAAAATAACGTTTAAGTCTTCAAGATTATTGTCAACAATCGAGTTTCACTGAGATGTAAAATGTTACAGCACTTTCAAACATAATTTTTAACAGGCAGGCTTGTCTTTGATTTTTTGTTGTTATTTTTTTAAGTCAAATATAACAACTAGCACGCCCGGTCACGCGCTGTGTGGCTGAGTAATTGAAAAAATATATTAAGATTGGGATAATTAATCGAAACAAAAACTATCTCATAAAGATATAACTTAAGAAAGTTGGACCAAATTACACATAAAACGCCCATTTTCATAAAATCTGTTGAGTTGGTGAAGAGTTCATTGTAAACATGCATCATGACATTGGGTTTTTATATATTAAGATGAAGTTTATTACGAATACTTGAGTATATTTTGTTTGTTACCATTTAAGGAACGCTACTCATACTCACCGTTCTAAAGCGTCGACTGCGACTCTCCGATGAGATGGTGGGGGTGGTCAGCTGCATGTCCTATACTGTCGCTACATCAGGCCTTATAGCTGCTAGAAATACTCTCGTCGTTTTTATAAGTAAGTTACACAGCATATTTCCATTAATTATATTCATTTTACAATACTTAACCATTCCATTGTGTTGAGAGTGATTATAATTTTACAAAACTTACAAAACATTCATCTGAGTTATTTTAAATAAAAAAATAACGACTTCTTTTTATAATGTTTAAATGTCAATACAATATCAAAAACTTTGAAAAATACTAAAATGAGCAAAGTATTCCATAACGATTACAGTCAAAGTTTTAATGTCCTATGTACCTACTTTTTGAGATCTGAAGCTATGTAGGTACCAAATTTCACTCAAAACGGTTCTGTGGTTTAGACCTTAAGAAGCGACAGACAGACAGAGTTATATTAAATTATTAATATTAGTAGGCATAAGTAAAATCACTGTAGTAAACTGGGATGTAAATCGTTTTGTATGTTTTTGTTGGTATATATGTATATATTTTATATATTTGGTTGGTACTGCCAAGATTAGGTAATGTAATATGTAAATATATATCAGCGTCATAATCATAGAATCATGCTGACATAGTTATTACTCTAAGCCAATGCGTCGTCGGGAAATATTTATTTTATTCCTCTGTGTTCTTTTGTTCCTTTAAAAATTTTCAATTATTGTATCCCATTTCTGTGTTAATTGAATTGATTTATTTTACTTTGTGTACTTAGATTTAAAATATTTATTTCTGTACATTAAATTCAATCAATCTAACTCTTTACTTATGTAATATTAACACTTTCATGCTAATGACATAAATACTATAGATTTTCTCACATGTAAAAATTATGAAAAGTAGAAGCAGCGTCGGAGTAGCTTATTAATTAAAAATAGATCACCATCATAAATAAAATAAATTCCTCTAGCAATTTTCATTGTTATAAGTGCTTATATAAACGTGCATAGTTTTATGATAAAAAAACACTATTAAACGAAAAATCTACTTTTTGAGAAAAGTTTGTCAATAACCAATTGAATCATTGTTGGCATGCAGATAAATAATAGAAGATTGGTGTTAATCCTAGATAGAAAATACATTATGCATTCTTATTTCCAGTGTTCCACCTTTTTTATATGGAACTTACAACTTAGTACAGAATATGTGTAGATGGATCCATATCAGTCTATATATAAAAACTTTATCTTCATATTGTTGTGAATCAGAATATCATCAAAGTGGCAAATATGGGTATTTCCCAGCATGATCATACACATACATCATCATATCTTAAATGTCTCTTGCAAAAACATTTTATTTTTAATAACCTTAATAAAGTGCATAATACTAATTTTGAAATATAATGAGTAATACTTAGTCTAATTTTTTTATCAAATTCAGGTAATCTAGAATCTTAAAAAGTTATCAGATCATTAATTACCAACCATTTTGCATTAGGTATTTCTTTGTATGCAATATAATATAAGTAGGTATTTATATATAATATCTATTAACCCACTTTTACTGATTCTTTTTCTTTGTTTTAATTTCAATGTAATCAATATCTTTATAAAATATAACACACTAGCGGTCCGCCCCGGCTTCGCCCGTGGTACATATATAGCCTATAGCGTTCCTCAATAAATGGGCTATCTAACACTGAAAGAATTTTTCAAATCGCACCAGTAGTTCCTGAGATTAGCGCGTTCAAACAAACAAACAAACAATCAAACAATCAAACAAACAAACTCTTCAGCTTTATAATATTAGTATAGATTAGCCGCGCCCTAACCTCACGGGTTAATTCGGAAACAAGAAGAAAAAAATTCTTCAATGTAGATGTTATGTGGGAATAAAGTAGCTTTCTATCGAAAAAATAATTTTAAATCGACGCATTCACTTAAAAATTAACTAAATATTTCTCATTGGTATGTTTGCTTATATGCTTATTAGGTTGTGATTGGTTTTTGTTGTAATTCAATAAATGGGTTTAAAAAAACATACACGAGATATGTCTATTGGTGCTCTTAGTTATTACACATTTGTACACTATCCTTAGAGTAGAGACTTTGAAAAATTATAAAAATAGGATAATGTGCCATTATTAATGTCTGCGTACATACACAGGGATCTATAACAATGTAACTTGGTAATGTCACTTAAGCGCCAGACTATTTACATTTTTATATCGCTCGTTGCCCTTACTATACTAAATTATTAGTGAGTGACATGGGCATTACATTGTTTCAACGATTCGTTTCGTTGTAACAATAATGCCCATGATAACATTTGAACGAATTAGTTTCGTATTATATTTATACTAGCTGCGCCCCGCGGTTTCACCCGCGTAAGTCCGTATCCCGTAGGAATATCGGGATAAAAAATAGATGTTGGCCGATTCTCAGACCTACCCAATATGCTTACCAAATTTGAGAGGAATCGGTCAAGCCGTTTCGGAGGAGTATGGCAACGAAAACTGTGACACGAGAATTTTATATATTAGAAGATATAATTCGTATTATATGTATATATCAATTATTGACGTTAACATTTCTTCGACTGAAATTCGCGATGTCTATCGTCTAGCAGGAAAACCTGGAGGGAAAAGAGCCATTATAGCTGAATTTTCAACGGTGCATACTAAAACCTTGATGGTATCTTCTATTAAAAAATATAATAAAAGCCGCGGCCGAGATGACAAACTAAATCTAAACAAAATTGGAATCTCCGGTGATAATTCTCCAATATATGTAGCTGAGCACCTACCTGGCACTACAAAAAAATTGTTTTACCTTGCTCGGGAATTTGCGAAAAAGTTTAATTTCAAGTTTTGTTGGACTGCTAATGGTAAGATATTCCTACGAAAAAAGGAAGGCGAAAAACATTATATTGTAAATTCAGAACAATG
>NC_052104.1:4657097-4676495 GCF_012273895.1 Zerene cesonia | reverse complement strand
CCCGCCCCCCACGTGATCAGATGGTCGATCAGGACGTGTGGTTGGATTTTGGGGGGCTTATTATTATTATTATTATTATATCGTATTAGAGCACTAAAGTTTTAACTTTTATTTTATCGTCGATATGTTATCAATACTGCATATTCATCACAATTATTTTCTCTCCATTACAGTTCCAATCATCGGCATTATTTCTCAAGGATCTCAGGTTGTACAAAGGCCGATAATCAACAAACAAATTCTTCCCACTGAACAAGGTACAATTTTATGTTGTTTGTATTATAATTTCCTGTATATAATGTGCAGATATAAGGGAAAACAAAATTTAATCTACATATTTTCTAAATGTTAAGCTAAGTAAATCCTATCCTACTAATATTGTACTCATAAATGCGAAAGTTTGTAAGGATGTGTGTGTGTGTTTGTTGCTCTTTCACGCAAAAACTGCTGAACCGATTGCAATTAAATTTGGTACGTAGACAGCTGGACAACTGGAATAACATATAGGCAACTTTTTTTCCTACATTCCTACGGGATACGGACTTATGCGGGTGAAACCGCGGGGCGCAGCTATGCCTTTATAAATCAAATAACAGAACTTTCTAACATGGTTAAGACGAAAAGACTTATTTTAAAATCAAATGAAAGAGCAATAAAATGTTTTAAAATGTATGTCTATTTATCAAATGTCACATAAAATATCGAACTATTTTTATCTATTCTATTTGTTGTTCAATATTTATTGTTTTTGTTTTATCTTTATACGAGTATCACTATAGTAATGAATGCCTAGATGAATAATGTTTTCCCAGAAACGATATAAACTTTTAAATATATATACAAAACAAAAGTTTTGTCATGCTTTGTGAGTTTGATAAATTTAATCCTGTTTGATTGTTATCAATTTAATTTCATAATCAAATTTTAAATCAATTTCTCAATAAATTGTTATCGGTCTATATTAATTGACGTTATATTATCATATTATACATGTTACGAAACTTGTTTTTAATGTGCTAAACTGTCACAATATTTTCAATACGCAGATTGCTTTGTCGTTACTTATGAATTGTTTATACTTATTTTACACCTGAACTATCCTTGCTCCACAATTTATTTTCCAATTTTCTACCCAGGCCTTAAACCGTCGACTATACAAATAACAAGCGTGAGATCAATATAAACCATTGATTCTATTTCAGGCAAAATCTACAGCGTTCTAGGAGCGCTAGAAAGTGCGACGCAAACGATTTCGTCCCCACTATATTCGTTGCTATATTCAGCAACTGTCCCCACCTTACCCGATGCTTGGCTCATACCAGGAATTGTAATCGCTTCAATCCAACTGTTAACATACTTCACCAGCAGACATCTACGCCTCCGCAGCGGAAAGGACACTGTCGAGGAAAAAATTGCAACCCAAACAAAAATCAATGATATTGAAGCTAACATAATACCAAATGAAGAAACAAACATTCATAATATAAAGTCAAAAGAAAATGACGTGACATGAAAGGGGTGGAGTGCCGAATAAAAATTAATTAATATAACGATATGTTGTTTTATTCTGTTAATTAATTGCACTGTGATGTAATGATATGGTCGTGATATACTGGTGCGAATATCTATCAGATAAATCGTTGAGATATTTTAGTAGATAATATGGAAAGTCTTGTTGATTTGTACATTTAATTATATATTTAATTTACGAATGCATTTTCAAAAAATGTCTTTCATTTTTGTTTAGGCTTCTAGTAAATGAAGGAAATGAAAAAGGAATATAAAATAAAATAATCTATTGTTAAAACTCAAATCTAGGCAAGTATTAAGTAGTTTATACATTTAGAACATTTTTAAATAAATATATTATATTATGTTTTACCTCGAAAATATAAACCAACAACACGCTTATTTACAGTGGTGCTTTAATTAACTTTTAAAATATCTTGTAGTAGCTGTCCACGGCTTTGCCGGTATAGTTATAGGAAATATAGACCCGGGGTTTTTTTAGCATGTTCCTGTTCCCGTGGAATTTCCGGGATAAAAACTTTCCTATGTCCGTCTCGTGGTTCTAAGTTACCTCTGCACAAATTTTTAGCCAAATCGGTTAAATCATTTTCAACTTTTTTTGAGTCTTTTACGTATATAGGTTTTATATAAAAGCATTGTATTCTGAAATTAAAGAATTTTTACGGGTTGTTAATTCAAACAGATTAACAGGGATTGACAGGGATTTTACTCGGACTGAACTCAGCCCCTGTTAACACGCTTTACGAAAAGTCTTAAGTTTCAAGAAAATGCCAGTATAGGTACTATACATATACATATTATATATACAAGCATACCCGGCCACGCGTTGATGTGGTTGAGTAATAGTTAAAAATGTTGACATTATAAATTGTTGGGATAATTCAACGAAATTAAAACTATCCTACATCTTAAGTTGTTTTTACACATAAAATGCCAAATTTAATCAAAATCGGTTGAGTTGGTGAAGTGTTCATTGGGAACATACACCATGACACTGGATTTATATATATTAAGATGTAGTGAGGAGGCTGAAGCCGCTGTCTGCTAATTTGGGTTATTATTGTCTTACATAAATGAATGTATCTATTATTAATGCTGGAATTGGGCATTATTTAAAGAGTTTTCAAATTCTTGATATCACATAGCAGTCAATTCTTGACCCTATCTCTTATTTATGTTTATACTATGAATATAATTAT
Organism: Zerene cesonia; assembly: GCF_012273895.1. Taxonomy (NCBI): domain Eukaryota; kingdom Metazoa; phylum Arthropoda; class Insecta; order Lepidoptera; family Pieridae; genus Zerene; species Zerene cesonia. The sequence goes on along the minus strand of NC_052104.1, from coordinate 4,673,766 downwards.
AATGTACCTTCTCATTCACAGCACATATGTAACTCATATTTTATGGGATTGGACTTCTAAATTACCAAATTACTTAGTGATACTTATACACAGAAACTACTGAATTATCAACAATCCGAAAGTGTCCAAATTACAATTCCTAAATCTGTTTGCGTAAAGTGGGTCAAAATCGCGTCTAAAGGAGTCTATTACCTACATACAAAAATACAAGTGAATCAGATAATAACTAATTGAATTAATAGTAATTGACAAACTCTTTTCTCTTCTGATTTATCTTGCAACCAAAACGTGATATATACCAAAAAGTTAATAGATGTATTTAAAAATAAAATGTAGACCAATAAATCTTCTGTATCTTACATTTAATTTTTATACGGGTACAATTGGTTTGATAGCAGCTATCCATTCTTATTTATAAGTGGCCATAAATTTGTTAATTGAAGATACTTTTATTTGTTTTAAAAATAGACTCTATTATTACTTATCAGTTTATTTTCACCAACTGGTAATGAGCACAATAATACCTACATGTCCAATGTTCCTGTTATGTGAAAAAATGCCAAATGACTTCGTCAATTAAAAAGCTTTTCATATACAGATACAAGAGCAGTAGTCGCTTAGTGGTTAGGATCTCGGTCATCTATGGGAAAGTAGGGGGTTCAAAAATAGACGAAAGTGTAAAATGATATATCTTCACAATTCATCTCCACATTATTCATCTCTACTGCCCGTAGCGGTGAAAGAAAAACGTCCTAAGCAAATCGCCATGGCCAACAATAACTATTTCCACGATATGTCACATCTGCCAACTTGCACTTCATCAGCTCGGTGGATTATGGCCTGAACGTGAATAGAAAACCTCTGTCTCTGCAGTGGGAACATTTGTGGGCGGAAGACTCACAAATTGCAATGAAGTTCGAACATACCTTCAATAGAAGAAGGAGGGTGGATAGGTTATAAACGAATCAATTAGTTTATTATAAGCCCGGGAGGTAATCCTCCGTTTAACGTTAACTCTAGTTTCAAAACAAACAAAGTCTTTATAATATTAGTAGAAACGAAGTAAGGGGGGAAGTAAGCAATATGTACTATATACTCGTACTACTATTATTAGGCCATGCACCATTATTTTATTGAATAGCCTTTATTTCTTTACGTATTAAATGCTATATCGTAAAGAAATAATAAGAAAGATCATCTACTTCAACAATCGTTATTGCATCTATCGATCATAATCAATTAATAGTTTCCTTTTTCGACAAATATTATCACACTAATGCAGAGGAAATGGTTTGTTCTTAGACGATAAAAACCAATATATCTATTGCGTTGATCTGCAATAATGCAATGTTGTTTATTTTTAGAATGAGCTGCGGGTATATTGATTATTGTTCTTAAAATAGAATTAATTCGAAATCTGATAAAGAATAATCCGATAAAACTTTAATATAAATATTGCCGCCTAAGACAAATGCCGCCACACACTAATTAACTGTTCAACGAATACATTCAACAGTGAGAAGTGCTATTTTCTTTCTTTAAGCGTTTTTATCTCGTGATATAAAAACATTCGTTAAGTAAGTATCATATTGCTAGCAAGATTTAAATATAATAGCTTCTTATTTTTTATTTTACCTGAAGTCACTTAGAGAAGCGAAAAGTCAAATATTGGAAGGCTGTTGTAGAAATTTGTTTTTAAATTTATTTAAATACAGAAAAATCAATGTAGCCCTCTATCAAGTTTTTTTGTTACTAATTAAGATTAGGTTTTGAAACCATCTGATTAATTGCTATCAACATACAATACATTACATGAATTTTGTATCTTTCCAGAATGCAGCGTCCTACAAACAACCCAATGGTTCCCGGACCTTTCTACAACGGACCCCTTGCTCCAAACCCTTGCTTTGGGCCCAGCAGGCATAACCTGAACCCATGCTTCGGTCCCCCGTTGCCGCCACCACCCCAACACACGAACAACTGCTTTGTTTCCGCGGCTTACCTTCGCAGGGCATACCCTGAACAAATGGGACCACAACCACGCTATGACCCATGTTTCAAGTAATTTGATTTAATCATAAATCCGATGAAATTGAATCTCGTCATTTTATTCTGTGAATTAAACAGATTCGTTGTTTCGAGGTGTACATTTTTTCACCTTTAAGTGATGAATTATTAGGATAATTGTTTACTTTATGAATTTGTAAATATGTATCTCAATAAATACTAATATTTTGTATTAAGTTTCTTTAAATTAATTTAAAAAGCCCTTTAATCCTGACATGTTAGAAAGAAAACATATTATATTATTTATTCCAAATCAATGAAAAAATTCATATCCAAGTATAATATTCATATCACTCACTTCATTATTTTTGAGGATATTGATTAATATATCATCTTATCAGTCAGTCTGTTAGATTTCAACTTATCTAACTATAAAATTAAATAAGTAGGTAAGTTAACAGCCAGCAACCTTACCTAAGGAATTAGTACGATCTACCTAGTAGCAAGTAGATTAGGTAGTGGAAAAATAAATAGAAATATAAGGTTTTACGTTCTTTTGTCAGGAGAACAAAATGGTATTATAAAACACACTCACAGTCACAAATAGTTTCATTTTATATACTATTTCTTTAATTTCCATATTCTATTACATTCCCTTGATTAATTATTGCTGTAGTTACATACCCTTAAAACAGAAAAAGGGCTTCCAGGAAATTCTATTAAACTATTGTACATTTCAAAATTTTTCTGGTAAAATGCGGGCCGCGTATGACAATTTGAAACATAATCCACGACAATGGCAAATTTTATGATGTCTCTTTTTGGTTTTTAGATATGCCATTTTCCTCATGATATTTCTCTCACTTATCGGTCGAGTGCTTTCATCATTGGCCCAACGAGTAGAAATCGAATGGCAAGTCGGCCACTAGACGATTTTCCTTCTACGGTCTTTCTGTGATTGTGACAACGCATCGTGAACTTTATAATTTCTTAGAATTAGCAATTGCTATTGCATAATTATGTATAAGGGGCATAATTAGAGGCATATTTTGCTCTTCGTCTATAGAAAAACTGAGAGTTAATCAATAAAACATAAGTCTAATATTTTAGCTATACGAAATTAAATACATTTTTAACTCATGATATAGCTGTGAAGGATTAGATAAAAGAGAAACGTATTTTTCGTTTAACATTAAGATTTCCGACATACATTGATAAACGATGTATCTTGTCATAGCACGTGGGTATTCATATAAAACCTAACATCACGTAGAAAATTGGAAAACCCAAATTTACAATGACAAACTGCGATCTCATGAGATAAACCGAAGAAATCTGTTATCGAAAATATTTATAAAGGACACGACCGCTTGTTTTATTATGAGTTCACGCTTAAAAATAACAGTGTACTGTTGTAGTGATCTTTTCTTCTCAAAAAATAGTAAAAGGTAAGAACATTTATTCATTTTTCTTTATATCCATTCGAGCGAATTCTTTTAAACCGATCTTTAATCTCGAAACCTGCTTTTTCATATTAAATTCGTATTAAAATTTTCACTTGGTTGTGAAATATAAGGCAAACTAATCGCGGAAAAATAAAAATATTTGAATGCTGTTTCAAATCATTTACGTAAAGTTTTAATTAAAATCCTTAAGTTTAAAGCTTGCATATAGACATATTTTATTACGAAAAATTATTTTGCACTACTTCTTAGAAGTATGTGTAATTTTTTACCACTCTAAGTGCAATTTTTGTAAAAATGGGGTAAAAAGTTTGGCTTCATATATCAATTTAAGTCATGTGAAAGCGTATATTACACAACAAATTTCAAGTGTTTTGAATTTATTTTTCTACTAGACAGTAGACACTCGGCCCCACTCCGCTCGCATATCAAGATTCCTGTTTTATCCCAAGGAAGCATTTAATCGGGATAAAAAGTATCCTATCATCCAAGTCAGATCATCGGCTCACACCCTGCCTGTATACCAAATTTCAGCAAAATCCGTTCAGGACTTTCAGCGTGATTGACGGACAAACATCGAAACAAACAAACTTTCACATTATAATATTAGTATGAAGTGCGATTATGTCGTGTCCATGCTAATAATTATGTTCTTTGTTACAGATGGCTGGTTCTGGTGACAGGGACAAGAAACCTTTCCGTCCTCCGGCGTACGAGCGACCCTACGGTCCTCCAGATGATATAAAGACGCCACAAAAACCATAAATTATTAAGAATTATAGCTCGTGGTTAGACTTAGTAAGATGTACTAGAACCACGAATAAACATAATACATCTACTCATTCTTTTTATTAAGTTATGTGTACATAGTTCATTTATTAATTGTAAATATGTAAATATATATACATTTAAGTCAAATTTAGGTTAATATATGGTTTAAGAAATAAAAAATATTTTTATTTTATAAACATAAATGTTTAATATAGGTTGATTTTATTACCTGTATATCTACCAAGACTACATAAAATATCGGTTAAAATGATTATAAAAAAATCATAAAGTTTCAAACGTTCATAAAAGGAAAAAAGATCTAAAAAGAAAGAAGTTAATTTTAGAATTTTGTTTGAATTTTGTTGAATTACAAAATTTTTAACATAAAATATCTTAATATTCATAAAATTAAATTGCGTACATAACGATAAAGTTATCCCAATAAACACATTTTTGGGTTAACTTTTTTATCTCAGAGCGGGCCGAGCGAGTGAGCGATCACCACCGCCCATGAACATTTGAAGATATAGACACTCCGTAAAAGCATTAAAAAAAATAGGGATAAAAAAGGGATTGATGGCTAAAAGGATTGGACCGGGAATGGTCAGGAAAATGGAGCGGGCCACTCCACTCATTAACATTCGCATGCTACAATTCCAAGCCAATCTTCTTCCCGATGCGACCTAGCACAATTCGTGCCATACCCTCGACACCCTCATACGGCTTACTTTAAACAATTAACAAAAACACCATGCAGAATAGTAGATTAAATATATTGTTCTTAAACAATAAAAACTCCGTAATCTAAATAATTCCTGCCGCCTAAAACAGTTGGATGACCATAATGCTATAAGTGATCACACTAACAACTGTACCCAACATGGAGGCATAGTTTAGCCGGAAAAGATTCCCAGCCGTGAACTCTAAACTATTTATACTAATCGCTTGCTTAAAAACGCTAAGAACTTCTTTTGTATTTTGATCTGAAAAAAAAAACAATTATTTATAATACACATATATCATGATACAATACTGTATATTATAGCGCAACGGAAGTTGAGTGTATTATGTTAACGTCTAAGCATAAAAAAAAATTAAAATACCAAAAAACGATTATTTTTTTCTATTTGCAATCTTTCCCCACTTTTATATTTTGTTATAAAAGACACAACTTAGAAATGTAAAAGGAATTAAACAATACTACTTTTATGCACAATGCAGTAGCAAAGAAGATTCAATTAAGTTGTGTTTGGTTTCACGCGAGTATTATACATTTAGAAATTAAAAACTTTTCAACGGATTTTAAACGCGATTTATTCATTATATTATTAACCCGACGTTTCGAACACTTTACAGCGAGCGTGGTCACGGGGAGACTCCCCGTGACCACGCTCGCTGTAAAGTTTTTAATTTCTAGATTCAATTAAATTATTAAGATATACCTTCAAATTTCGTAATATTGTGTGCAATATAAAATATTCTATTCACTTATCTATATGTGCAACGGTTTAACTGTTGATAGATTTTATCACTATCTGAGGAGATATTTATATCACTATTGGGTACTCCCAAATCTGCGTAATTCCCTAATGACGCTTATCTTATCTTACAGACAATTCTATTCTTCCCCCAGATCAAATCCTGTCATATCAATTGTCATGATAACGTTCAACACTCCAATTTGTATGATATAGAATGGGAATTACCGCATTGGAAGTCTATCAGATGCTTTATGATAACAAGATCAGTGCGTTCAACCTCTTTGCGTATCTGATCGTCCAAATAACACCCAATGCTGTACCAGACGAAGGGCAACAGACCCTGCACGAAATCTAACCATGGATGTTTCGTCTGAAATTTGAGAAATTAGGGAGGCTCTATAAGTAAAAACTACAAATTAAATATTTTTTATGGCGAAAGGAGCTATTGGTGCACGCGATAAACAATGCCCACCACTTTTTAAAGGTCGTGCAAACTTGCTTACCAACTAACATTATGTATAAGAACCTAATTTTTTTCATGAATCGTCTGTCCCTATAATGTTCCTGTAATTTTAAACTTAAAAAGGTGTCCATTAGTGTTAAATTGACCTTTTTATTGCTTTTTATTATTCTATGCTTATTTTAGTCATCGTTTCTTTTGTTTCTCTTATATGTTTCTGATAAATGTAAGAACATCTGTATATGACACAGCAAAAAAATTACCGTAAACGTGAAAATAATCTATAATTCTAGGTTAAAACATCTTGTATGGAGGTAAAGTTAGTTGCATTAATTGTGTATGTGTATTATATAGAAACTAGAACTAAAAAAACACACAATATGACGTTTAAAGTGCGATTATTTTAGTGTATTTTATACTATTCATGCTTTGTAACAAAATGCTCATTCCATCCACTAACAAAGTTACGAAATTATTACATAAGAATTGGGTTGCACCTTCCATGAGTGTATAAATTTCCCATCGGGACTCTGACAAACTTAATTAATAAATAATGGGTAAAACGGAACACAAGAATTCTTACAAAAACCAAAAGCTACACTGTTCAGGAGTGATGTAGTTTATACTTAATTATAATTCAACGAAAATTTCAGTGAGAATTGTTAGTCACTTTTTTATACAATAGCGGGCAACTGTGGTGGTTCGCCTAATGGTAAGCGGACACCACCTTTTTGTCTGCTTTTAAGAGATAAAGGATAGCAAGAGGATTGACGGAGGGAATGAAGGAATCAAATGGGAAGGGTGAGGAAAAGTATACGGGCTGCGGTTCCCCCACTCACCGAACGAAACACAGAAGCCTATTTCACGCCGACCTCCTGTGAGGTGTGGTACCAACTACCATCCCCGGTGCGAGCTTTCCCATTTCGTGCAAAAACAAAGTTACACAAAAATTTAATTGTACTGTATAGATGACTTTCAAATTGCATCACCACAGATGTTTTTTTGCTATATGAAAGAAAAAGTATTATGTTGTAGGGATATTTTTTTCAAAAACAAAATAAGTAGAAATATGTATTAAAACAAATTATATTGTCGTCAAGACAATTTATTAGGGTATTTAAAATTTGTCCATTATAGTAAATGCATGTTATTGATTTGCGCATAGTATAATATAAATAAAAAAAGCAATCCTACTACAAAAAATTAGCAATTGTTTTTATCGAGCACGATGCCGGTGCGCAAAATAATATAAATGCTAATAGATAAAGAAAACATTTTTTTAGACATCGCTTGTTTGGAACTATTCTTAACTAAACGTGAATTAAAGATATGTACGAACCAATGCCATATAAAATTTATACTATATGATATTATGATGACAATTTTTTTATATGCAAGCAACCTATGAAAAATAAATAGCAAACAGTTTTATCGACTCATTGCAAACACACTGCGCTGACAATATTAGAAATTAAAAATGATTTTTTTTTTCCAACTCACCTGTTCCGAACTTATCAAAGCTACAGCGCTCACTGCACTTGAAAACATTAACCATATTGTAAGCATAACCTGAAATTAAACAAGAAAAGAAAATTAACATTGTGATTCGCCATTTTCATACGTAATTGCTTAATCATTGTATCGTGGTAATGAAGAGAAATTGAAAATCTTATAAAATCATGTAAAAACAAATGTTAATGATACTATAATCTTACCTGTAAGCTGTGTATTTTTTGTAATAATTGAGTACAAGAACACAGATCGTCATACACTTTGCACAGATATTTAAGATCAAAATTTACATTTGGCTGTACGTCTATAAAATTAACATCAGAGTCAATCATATATTTTAATAAATTTTTGCTCTTATAAGACTGCTCAAGCAAATAATGGTCTTGATTGTTTAATTTAAATATTTGAGACATGTAAATATTAACGACTTTTAATAAAGCGAGTAACAGACTCAGATGTAAATAAAGATGAAATAGTGACAAATATAATGGTATCCTTATTACCAGGATAAATGGTGGATCGAGTAAAAGGATTTCCTTTAAAGCTAATACCCAATAAATAAGAGTAAATATAAATATCCACACGTACAATTTGATAGCAAATAATTTTATATTTTGGTTACTTATTTTCAGTCCTATTATATTTTTGTTAACGATTCTATAAAGATGCATGTAGGCGTCTCCCTTTATAATATTTGTTAACATGATCACTACACTGACTAGGAATTCATTGATATTTTGCGTTTGATCGTTTCGTTTTATATGAAAAGAAGTCTCAAAATTGATAGTCACTATAGAAGAAGCAGTAATAGCTACTATAATACATAGAGACCATAGCTTAGAAACAATACTAATACTTGGGGAAGCATTAGTTTGCAAAAAGAAAGGTTTCCTTAAACCAAAAAAAGTGCAAAAATAATTGAAAAAACGAAAATAGTAGTAAAACATCGGGAATGTTTTGATAAAGCTTATCCAAACGTATCCTACCGCCTAGAAGCAGATACAGTATGCGATACATTTCAATATTTATTTATTTTCTTTTAATTCATTAGGAGAATTGATTAGAAAGTGTGTAATTATTTTGACATTATAAGTCTATTAAACTTATCAAACGTAGATTTAACACCTATTTGATGAGGCAGAATCGTCGCCTATGTTATTATTTTCGAGTGTGTGAAAATTTGATATAGTATTATATATTGGTCCGTATATTTATTTTATTATTTATGCTTGTTCCAGATTATTTCATTTCACAACAAATTGAGCACCTTTCCTTTTATTGATACTGAATTATCTTATCACAGGCCACCTCTGATAAGGGCTCGATATATTTTAATAGCTACAAGATAAACGCAAAACATTGTCGTTTTGAACAAAGACAGTGCATTTTTCATCCTGAAAAGTTTAATTGCCTAGAAGGAACTTCCAGAATGTCTCACTGTAAGTCTATTTATTCATTTTCTTTTATATTTGTTGTTCATGGTATTATAGTAGTATGTTCAAATAATAAATAATTAATTATAGTTATTATGTAGATTAATAACAAAGTTTGCTTTCTGTAATGTACAAATATAAAAAAAATTTAGAGTATAGACTCCTATAATGTTTTAAATATTTTAAGGAGGTCCCAAACACTTTTTCATAGTGACCATAAGGCAAGGTAACAGAGGATATCGCGAAAAATGTTTAGAATAAAAGGTTTGGTAATTTACTATTATTTAAATGACAATCCTTTCTATGGCCCGCCACCAAGGCCACCATGGCCCCGGGCGGCATACAATAGGGGTCGGCAAGAAGAACCAATTTGTTAATTAATTCATAAAGTATAAAAAATGCTTAGATATTAGGAATAGCGCATAAATTTTGAGATTCAAGCTGATGACATACGGACAACGAAGTCTTAGTATTAGAGTGACGTTCTATCCTGTGGAATAGAACCCTAACAAATGGTGCGAGATTTACAGGCGGACTCAGGCGGAAAAATTTGTACTACGCCCCTGAAATTTACCAAAGTATAATTATGCTATGTTTCACATTCTCGAAATAATGATGACATATCTAAGTGGATATCTTCTACAGAGAAAACAATAATTTACAAGTATTTACAACACCTAAATACATTTCTGATAAGATATGTAATATGCATTAATTTAACTATAAAGTACCAATCGATAGATTATACGGTAGATATAAATACATTCATTTCAAATTCGAAGAAATGAATACTAGAATACCGAATATAAACAAATACATAATAAAAACATATTCTGATAAACAAAAAATTTCTTGTAAAACTACGTGAATCTCCCAGTTATAAATTAGATACCTAATCTATTTAAAGTATACATAAGAAAGATCGGAACGAAAAGGTACATGATCAATGAATATGTCATTCAAAAAATGGGTCTTTTAGTATGAAGTCGAATACTTTGAACGAATTTTGAACTGGGCCGGGCCTAAGACAAAATTATAGGGATGCACAAGGTATTATTAAGTAGGTACCTAATACCAAAAGAGTACCTATTAGGTAACTTTACTGTCCATCTTCTTCATTTCTCTATGTTTCGTTTCAAAGGTAACCTTTGTGTTGTTTTCTGAATTACATTAAATAATGATAATGCATTTAAAATATCAGGCGATTTAACTTTCCTAACCCAAACCCACACCTTACTATGTATATGTATATATGTTTGTGTATTAAATGCATGTTAAAATATTTTTCACCTATAATTTCAGATCCTCCCCCCGGCGGCCCACCACCTTACGGTGGTTACCACCCACCTCCCGGGGTTGCCTATGTGCCAGCGCCGGTGATGATGCCCATGTACCCTCCCCCCGCGTTCCCTTACCCCCCCGCTTACCCGCAACCACAGCCGCAACCACCTCAGCCAGAACCAGTACAGGTTGTTGACAGTAAGTACTTACATATCTAATTCTTATCAAACATTGTTAGGTACATTTATTGTTACACATACATTTTCTCCTTTATAATAAAGTTGAAAAAGTGTTTTGTGTGCCACTACACTATCTTTCTCTTTTGTATGGCGGTCTAAAATAATATATGTAGAAGCAACTAGAATTAGTTTTATAGAAATAATTTAATAACTTCATAAAACTGTAGTCTTCATATAATTTAAAGTAAGATACTCTAATTACTTATATACTTACTATTGTGGGAGTTGTGGGAGTCGAGTACGCTTCGGCACGAATTGGGCCAGCTCGCACCGGGGAAGTACCACACCCTCAGAGAAAACCGGCGTGAAATGAGTGGCATGCCACTGTGTTTCGTCCGGTGAGTGGGGGAGCCGTAGGCCCGTTTCCTTTTCCTCACCCGCCTAGCCCATTCCTTCTTTCAAGTCTTTCCTTTTCCCTTACCCCATAAAAGCGGGCAGCGCATTCGCAGAGGACTGCCTTTACGAATGTCTATAAAGAATATTTATGGAAATATTTAAATTAGTTTTTCTGTGCTTAAAACATCCAATTCTTAATCGTTTCCTATACTTATAGATACACCACCACCGCCAGCAGAACCAGAAATTGATTGGGTATCAGCTACAACTCATACTGCGGAATCTTTAACTAACCGCGTATTTGTTACTGGGCGGGAGGGCTGGGACGGTAGCCCTCTCTGGACCATCAGAGCACACCACAACGGAAACCTCGTGCCTGGCAAGCTGGCTGTCGTCCACAGAGCTGCCTATATACCTTTTGCTGGGCGGGAAATACGTGTTCATGATTTTGAGGTAATTGAAGATTTCGACCGATTATTCTACTAATTATTATTAGCCGTTGTAATTTGTAAGTATTTATGAATATAATCTGTTGAGTACTTACAGATATTTGCGATATGATTTGAAACTATTTGGTTTAATTGATTCGTTATTTCTATTCTTGGAAAAATTCGCATAATTTATTTTGTTTTACCAACACATAAAATACTAAGAACATTCCATGATTCATCGTAGTGATGATTATATGTAACGTAACGATGATATGTAACTAAACCTTTCCCTTTTTACATATTTGAAAATGATTTAAAACTACTTGTATTATAGGAGCTACTGTTAAAATTTATTGTATTATAGTATTTTAAATTGACAATTTTTTTAATATATCTATAAAAATATATTAATACTTTTATGCTTTAATATATTTTTGCAAAATAATTGCAAATGCAAAATAATTATTTTCTTTCTCATAAATAACATATTGATCTGCTCTTTCTGAATGTCGCACATATTTATTAAACGGAAAATATGAACCTAACTACTATTTACCACGATCCAGAACAATAAGAATAAGAACAACTTTACAAATTTCAGGTTTTAGTTGCAAATCCAAACAAAGTGAGATGGATTCCAGCCAGCAATGGACAAGTCCCGTCTGGAGCGATAACGGCTGGCAATACTCATACAGGGGAACCTCTATACATCGCGCGCGTGAGACACAGAGGCTCTATAACGCCCGGAAAGGTATAATCGCTTTCATAACGCTGAGATTGTTTGTTTGTTTTGTCGAGTAAATCTAATTTAGAGACATTTAGAACATTTAGAGAGGCGTAAGGTTGATTGCAGACCTTACGCCTCTATAAATGGATTGCCGACTTCAAATTGGAATGGTATTTAATGGAAGGATTGACAAAAGGAATAAAGGAATGGACTAGGAAGGGTAAAATAAAGGATATGGGACTCCGGCTCCCCCATTCACCGAACGAAACACAGCAGTATGCTATTTCACGCCGGTCTTCTGTGGGGTTGTGGTACTTCCCCGGTGTGAGCTGGCCCAATTCGTGCCGATGCGTGCGACCACCACGATTAAGTGTAATAATGTGCAATGTGGAAACTGCGACCCTCAAGATTATATCAATTGTAAATATATTAAAACCGTGCAGGTGAATTGCAATTTACAGGAAAGTAGAATAGCACTGATTTTAAAAGTACTTAAAGAAGTAACGGAGGTAGTTGGTAGATCGGTAGCTATCTTCACAAACGGCACTACGAGTTTTTCGATCCCAAAGATATTTCAAATTGTATATTAAAAACGAAGGTATTCATAGGGTATCCTTAACGAATTTGTCTATCTCGTTTTCCATTAATTACTACTAAACCATTCATCAGTAGAAAAATAAATTTTGTGTCGCTATTTTGTATACATGTAAGTTAGCACGCTGCTGTTAAATTATTGCTGTTCTTTCAATCTCTAACACTAAATACGTTTCTCTATACTTACCGATGTAGGTAGACCTACATTTCCAATTTCAAGTTAAATCCGCAGTATGCACGGGCTAACGCAGCGGTATAGCCTTATCAATTGATACATACTTATGCATAACATGCATTAAAGAATCTGTATTAGTAAATTCATACAACTGTTACATAGTATTCCGCAAATTTAGAAGAGTTGTAGACTCATATGGCATATCCCCTATTTTGTCACTTAGAACCGTGGGCGACGACGCCAAGAGACTTGCCAAATTTTGATGTTGATGATGATACAAACATTTTAATAGAACCTTTGGTAACTGTTCTAGTTCGGTAACTATTCGATAATAGGTGAACATACTGTCAAAATGTGTCAAAGGTATAACTGTAAACTCTAAATACATTATTTTTAATTTTACAGGTTCATCCTAGTCATGGCTGTTGCTATATTTCTTTTGACGGATCGGAGATAAACTACAAAAATTACGAAGTCCTTTGTGAAGTTGGCAGCTATGGTGGAATAAGGCCACTGTAAATTGACCTTCGAGCTTATGAAGAAAATGAAGAAAATAATCTATTCATTGCAAGCCATGTTATATATCCAGTAAAAGGGTTTAATATTGTTCATCGTATTGTAAATATTGTTTGTTTTTAAATTTCCAATGCGTATTATATATAGATATTTTATAAAGTCAAGTATTTTTATTGTGAAAAGCTCCTGTATTTTTTGTATTCCTCTGTGGAGACTGGAAAGTAAAGGTTATCTCTGATTGAAACTAAAAAATCGGGTGCGTAGGCATGGTGTTTCAGTACTACTTTTTGGAATTTTATTTAAATTTAAAATTTCTATAGCAGATATAAATCTTATATATAAAAATCAATTTCAGTTCGTTAGTCTCGCAAAAACTCGAGAACGGTTGGACTGATTATTCTAATCATGTTTTCCGTGCATTCGGGCGGTAAGAATAATACGCAGGCGGGCGGATCCGCGGGCGGGAACCTAGTATTCTATAAAAACCTAAAGAGCACAACACATACAAAAAAATTATTCAAAAAAAAAAAACAAATATAAATGGCGGCCAAATCGCTGGGTAGCGATATTTTCCAGAAGATTGTTATATTATGTGCATATAATTAAAATACGTTTAAAAGAGCTCAAAAGTGGGTAAAAAAATAAGCCGTTAGAAAAAAATTACTTCTAATATACCTACTATTTTTTAATACATTTAAACGTACTAAAAATATTTGTGTGTCATTAACAGATATATTTCTTATTTTTTTCAACTTTCAATAAGTTGGCTCTAGTAAACAATTTCCTTTTATTTGATTATATTCGAGTATTGTATATACAACTGCATATAGAATTTAGAAATTAAAGACTTTTTCAGGTTTTTAAACATCTCAGTTTCAATAGAAATAAATACAGTTCGGTTATTTTGTTAAAGAAATAAATAATAATGTACCAAAAATATTGGTTATAATAGCTGCATCCCGCGTGTCTCTCGCGTGATACCCGGGCAAAAAATGCCTATGTCCTAATCCAGACTAAAATCTATATCTGCACCAAATTTCATACAGACACAATGAGCTATTTTCGAGTAAAAGAGTAACCATACTTACAAACTTTCGCATTTTTTTTTGCCTGTCGCTTTGCATGCGTTAAAGTCGGAGTAGTTAAATGAATATTATTATACATATAACACTTTTTTATGTCATCGTCGGCAATGGAGCTGGTGGGTCACCTGATGGTAAGCGCTACCACCACCCATGAACATAAGGAGAGGCGCGATTGCAGTCATTACGCCTCTATAAATGAATTGCTGACTTCAAATTGAAAAGGGATTAAGAAAGGATAGACGAGAGGAGTAAAGGAAAGGATGGGTAAGGGTAAGGAAATTGATATGAGCCTCTGGCTCCCCCATTCACCGAACGAAACACAGTAGTATGCTATTTCCATCAATCCAGTACCAATTCGTGCCGAAGCATGCTCGACTAACTCATACAAAAAAAACTTCTTTATGAATCACACTATCTATTAAAAAGAAAACCCAACAAAATCAGTTGCGTAGTTTTAAATATTTAAGCATACATAGGGTCCTAAAGACAGACAGAAAAAGCGACTTCGTTTTATACTATGTAGTGAAGTAAGATGAGTATAAGAAATCCTTATTAAGGACTGATTTAAGAGACTGGTAACGTCTAATTAAAAACCAAAGCTTATTAATAACGCCTGTAAGTACTGAGACCGTAGTGAACTATATAGTAGTAGGAACTTTAATAAATATATACGCAAGAAAGAAAATAATTTTTAATTATTCGTATAATGGGTACCCGGATAAATAGTCTTAATGTACCTTTTATTTCCATTCTATTTCTTTTCAACTACGACATTTTCTTGTCTTTATTTATCAAGGAGAAATTATTTAATTGGATAATATGATTCAATTTTATTATATCTAGTATTGTA
The DNA here is from genome assembly GCF_012273895.1 of Zerene cesonia. Taxonomy (NCBI): domain Eukaryota; kingdom Metazoa; phylum Arthropoda; class Insecta; order Lepidoptera; family Pieridae; genus Zerene; species Zerene cesonia. Next base: position 4,658,405 of record NC_052104.1, on the reverse strand, counting down.
TTATGTTACCTGTGATTATATATAAAATTGTGCTCGACAGTCTAAATAATATCAAATGAAGGTAAAAATATTATGCCTTGTTTTAGACCTTATCAATATTAATTTCTAATATCGGTTATCACAATCTATTTCAAAATGAGTCATCAGAAATAAAACAGTTTGTATGACTTAAAATATTTTAATAGCATACTTAATCAAATAAATAGGATTCCTAAGCATTTCTTCATATTGCGTATTATCTTCTATCATAGTTATGGGGTTGGTCAACAACTACCACGTCGGAAGGGGGGTAATATCCGGGATTATTGTCTGCTACGTTCACTCCATCACCGGCGGGAGGCCCACTGTCGCAGCATGAACTACATCCGGAACCCATCTTTGTCTGTAAATGTGAAAAAGTAAGTGAATTCTACGGTAAATGTGTAGAATTTGGTTATGCATAAAAGAGAAGAGAACACATTGCCTGATCAATGAACATTGAGTTTTACAAAATCGAACATTATTAAGTACCTATAATACCTACTATTATTATCATTTTGAAACAAAAAAGAATAATTTATATATGTATTTTTAGAAAATATAATATGTAAATTTTTGTACAGAATTGAAAATACTTACGTTGTACGAGTATATTCGCCGGTAAAATAAGAACTGTAATGGTTATCTCAAGATATTTTATTTATTATTTCGCAAATATAATATAGGTACGTTAAATACTTGAAAACGTGCCTGATTAGATAAGTTAACTAATCAATGCGGACAATTTATCAATACCTCGAAATTCGACTGATGACTCTACCTTTGATTTAAAATGTTATTGTAGAGTAATCTAACTTGGCCAATATAATTATATATAATTTATATATAAGTGGGATTAGCTGCGGACTTATTTCATAAGATTAGGTACTATGTACTTATGTAAACAAACCTTTTTTAATGTAACAAGCTAAGCACAGGTTCAGTTCAATATGCGAACACTAACGCCCATGAACATTTGCAGATGTAAGACTGTTGCAAAAGCTTTGTCTGCTTTTAAAGGGTAAAATATAATGAAAGGTTTGACGATGGGAATAAAGGTATTCCTATTGAAATGGAAGGGTAAGGAAAAGGATTCGGGCTCCCTCACTCACTGAACGAATCCCAGTGGCATACACGACGGTCTTCTGTGTGTAAGTATGTTTACATATTATAATACAGTAACATGTAGTTATATTAGTAGTACGTTTGTACGTTAGTACGTACGTTACGTATATGTACATACTTCTATTCCAACAGACTAAATTTGACTCAAATCATTTAATTCTGCTA
>NC_052104.1:4612758-4656097 GCF_012273895.1 Zerene cesonia | reverse complement strand
AAAAAAAAAAAACACCTTACAATTTTTAATAATAGAAAAATAGTAAACAGAAAACACAACGGAGTTAAAATTTTTGTTAACAATTTACTCAAAGCAACTGGAGAGTACTGTAAACACATAGAGGCCCATTGAGAACAACTGGCGCATGCGTATAAGGTACCAAATCCGGTAGTAAAAGCAAAGTCGCCGCCCCACAATATCTTTCACCAGGTAAATTATTTTATACCTGCTTGAAAATAAAAGGTAAAAGTAAAAATTAAATTTCAATGCGTATGGTCAATTTTTTTTAAATACTAATGTATTGAAAAAAAAAAATATTTATATATATATATATATATATTTTTTTTTTTTTGTCGGTTTGACTTGATTTAATTTGAAAATAAAAATTTCAAATTGTTATAATTTTGTTACAAACAATTGAAAAATTTTTTTTTTCTCTAGGATCAAAGTTTATAATTATATAAGTAATTTAATTAAAAAAAATATACGAGTTTTATCAATTTTTCAATAAGTTATGATTTTTTTAAAGTTGCAGTTATCATCCCCTAGCTTCTAACTACCCTATCTCAGTTAATTTCAATTTTAGGAAAAAAAGTCATAGAAGCATTTTTGTGTAAAATTTTACGCTCTACAAATTTTATTTAAAACTTTTTTTTCTAACACTTACGGTTTCGCCAAAATTTCAAAAAAACGACTTTATTTATTTTTTTTCACCCCTTCTCGGGGGTGAATTTAAAAAAAACTTGCACAGTTCGTTTTTAGATTCCTCAAAGTAAATTATATCAAAAATTCAAGTTTTAATCTCAAATTCGCATTTACCCTACCCATTTTCTTGGACTATTAGGTATACAAACATGGTGGCTCACAACAAATATTTTTTACTAGGTGCGTCCCCATCATGCCTAGTGAGGGAGATACAACTCCAGATTGTATAATGGGACCAAATTGCAACAATTTCCTCATATATAAAAAAATAACCACGTCAATCAGTAGAGACACACAGGGTATCGAGCAAATACACCAAAAATAACGGTCGAATTGAGATTCTCAGTTGGACAACCAGTTTTCGGGAACGTCTTAAAAAGCTTATGATTAGTTAATGTCAGATTAGCTGTTAAACGATGTCTTAGTTAGAAGGTAACAAATAAGTACTCGTATAATTCTATGTACTTGATTTTATTGTTGAAAAGTTGGGTTAATTGATTCTAAAATGAAGATAAAGAAAGAGTTATGATACAATTTTAAATTAGTTATCAATTGTGCAGTAATTATGTAACGGCATATTTTTCCACTTGTCAGTCTCAAAGTCCAAAATAATAACCGAAGCTTTTTCTGCAAATCATTTGGGGCACAGTTTTAATAAGATTTTTTGTTTATTTAAACTAAGATACTATTAATATAGTGGCCATATACGATCATTAATCCTTTATATTTAAAGGGTACAAGAAATTGTGAAAACGGTTAGAATAATTATAATTTTTTTTATGTCATAGCGGGCAAATGATCATTCGCTGATGTGTCTCTGTGAATACGCTGCCTGCTTTTAGAGGTAAGGAATAAGGATAAGGTTGATGACTGGAGAGAGTGACGAAAAGGAACGGACCTCCGGCTCGCCCACTTACCGTACGAAACCCAGTAGCATGTCACTATTTTACACCGTACTTCCAAGGGGGTGTGGTACTTCCCTGGTGCGAGCTGGCACATTTCGTGCCGAAGCGTGCTCATCACAAATAATTATTTATGTAGCTATTTACTTATGTATAATGTAATAGTAGTTAAATATAAATATAATTTTCCACTACCTACGGCTATTTTTATAATTCAAAACACAATAATAAACAACAATCATATTTTATTATTGGAGGTTAAGATATGCTAGGTAACCAAAACATGAAAATTTTCTTCTGATAATGTTTATTTTTCTCTGCATAAACAAAGTTTTGTCAATATGTGTCATGTATACTGAAAATAACATTTTCCGTACTTCACAGTTTAACAATTTATTGATATTTAGAATATTAAATTATTAATCATAGGTCTTCAAATGGAATAATCCTTGGAACACATTGCATTTGTATTTCGATAGGTTGACGAAGCTGCAAACGATGTGAATAAATATCTATCTGAAATGAAAAACATGATATCTAACCAAAATATATAGGGAAACAATTCAAGATTTATGAGGTATAAATTGATGGTTATAATGGACTAAATAGGTTAATTATAGAATCTGAATTTTTGTTTCTCAAGCCAAAATGACTGGACGGGTATTATTGAAACTTGTGGGCAGTATTGTATCTTATGTACGAAAATAATAAAAAACTATATTCAAGGCATATCGGCACATATTGATTAGGTAAGCTTTTTATTTTCTTTTTATGGCAGAGCAAGCAAAGGGGCAGTTAGGACACCTGATTTTAAGTGGTCATCACCGCCTATTAACCCCAGTATCACTTGTGTTGTAACAAATATCTGCACTCTTTTCTTGATGCCCCTAATGTATCAAATCAACTTTACAAGGATCGAGTCTTTTGACTCTCAGGTCACTCACCTTAGATTACATTATAGGACTTATCTTGCAGAAGGGTACCCCGGATAACCTCCAGGTGGTGGCGGAGGATACATAGGTGGCTGGTTGTCAATAACAACCGGCGGTTGCGCTATAACAACCGTTTGAGGAGGCTGCTGTTGCCCACACGCGTTCGGACAGAGACACGGTACACAGCATAGCGCGGTGAGAGCCATACAACAAGGGTTCACACAAATTTCACACTCCCCGCAGTCAAAAGAAATACACAGCCCCATTTCGATACCACTCGTGAACCTATCTGACTATGACTTATTTGTGATGAGGATATCTAGAGATAAGCTCTTATCTTCAATGCTATTTTTTAAGGCATGATATCCAAACTCGCAGTTAAGATGCCTTTTACATGATTGATAGTTGTTACATATTGTAAGTCGTCTCAAATGGTCGTTTAGTCTAGTGGAGTGGAATCAAAGGCCAAATTATCGTAAAAAATTATTTATTTTTTGATTTAAATCGTTTCCAACATGATTTTTTGATTTAATTGTTTTATCAAGCGCTTAGATGTTCATCATTTAAAATAATACAAAATTATCAATTACATCAAAAAATAAATTAATATTTATTTACCTATAAGTATGTATCACATTATAATTAACTTAACATTAATTGTTAAAATAAATTATCCTACGCAATTATAACAACAAAAGCTATTAAATGATATCATATAGTTATATAGGAATGAAAAACAGAAATTTAAAATTAAAACATGAAATTTATAAATTTGTAAAGATAATATTGGCAGTAACCAAAAATACTTAACCTATAAATAAATGAACTACCCAGTTTAACGATCAAAAACCCAAATTCCTCAATGATTTTAGACGATTGGCTTATGTGATGCCACATGAATTGATCAATAACAAATGATTTTAAAAATACAATTGTGAATAAATATTTAAAAACTCTTGACCTTAACGACTATTATTTTCTAAAGATATGCTGCTATCGTATTTGATGTAGATTGTAGTGATTTGTAATTATTGAGCAATTTTAATTGCTTTAAAAATAACATTCATATCGTGTTCTTATTGCTGAGAATTACACAACTTGTACTTTGTTCTGAGATTGTAAATTCGACTACCCAAGTTAATATACCACCCGTATACGGACAAGTATCATCTAGATACCATGATGTGCTAGCAGTAGGGCGCAAGCACATCAAAATTATGTATTGTAATCCTCTTTTTTTGGTTGAAATGTTTATGTTCTGTCTCCAATACATGAATATAACGCAAAACCTTGAATAATTTTGATCTATACATGTATACATTTTAAAGTAGTGTAACAAAATGTGAGCCTATTATTGGCGGACAACCTCGCACAGAGAGAATTACAAATGCATGACTCAGGTATAAGACAACACTGTGACGCAATTCGTGTCCTGTGGTGACGCATACAAACATAAACATCGGTCGATTTTTGACGTTGCAACACTGTCAATTCAGTTGAGTTGCCTACAAGAGTAAGACAAGACAGTTATAAAAAGGGGTTAACTGGTTTTGCGTATCATCGTCGTAAGTAGCAAAAACTATCTATAAGGTGGCGGTGGTTCATGGTTGGGTCGCTGGCGCGGGGGTACTTGCACGACGGTGGTGTGATGCACCACGGTGCGGGGCGGTGGGTCGGAGCAACAGTCGCAGCAGAGACAGGGGATGCAGCAGCAGCAGCACGGACGACATGATATATTGCAACCCATCCTGGAATTAGGACATGAGTATTAGGTACATTTAAGAAGATCTGTATTTATTATAAGATTGGTTTTTTAACAGGAAACTTAAATACAGAATTCCACATTTCTGCCGTCTTTCCAACTTGTATATGAATGTTTAAATGGTTAGATTGTCTTCGAAAAGACAAATTACCTAGTAACGTTTGACAATTTTATTTTAAATTTATACCTCATCCTTAAGACGAGCATATGCATAATATGATATGACCACAGATAACATAATACAATGACATATAAAATAATGGGTCACTATTCAAAATTAATTCGACTAAAAGATTCTATAATTTAAATACGTATTTGAATCAATTATCCTTCAATTTACTCACGTACCGTTAACCTTTCATGGTTTAAAGTTTGTGTGATTGTTATACTTTTTTTATAATTAAGGTTGTCCTATAAATTAGTTTTTCTATTTTTTCTTATGTCAAAAATGGTCTTTGAGAATTAAACAGAACTTTTATAATTGAATATTGCACTTGCCTGACTGTTATATATCGTTAAGTCATTATGACTAAAAAGGAGCACATAAATTTGGCTTAACTGATTAATTTAATAGATAAATCACATTTATCTTTACAATTGCCTTGATAAATTTACAAGCATTTTTAAATGTCACCTAATCGAAAATTTTAAATTATAACTACGAATGTACGAAGTTTTACTGTGAAATAAAGAATAATAGCTCAAAATACAAAAAAAGAGTAAAGAAGTTCTTGAACTAATTTAAGTCAACATGTTTTAAGTGATACCTTATACAGTACACGTTACAACCAAAGAAATGGAAGTGTCAAGGTAAAAACGATGACGTGTCCACGAAGTAAACATATAAAATGTATGGTGGTATGTTAATGAGCGATATGTGTATGACTAACATTCTAGGTCGATACATAAAGGTATGTTATTGTTATGATCATAGAACATAACCCATTCTCTAACAGTATTGATTGTCATATGTGCATATTGGGTAGGATACACAATAGTCATCGATACTTATGTTGTAGAGTACCTACTACTCGTAGTTCAAATGCAGGAAAATGGCCGAACAAATTGCTTCTCACAAATTTCAAGCCTGATGTGGCAATATTTTACGTATCAGGTAAAAAATATGCACTTGGCATAATTATCAATTCTTTATAACTTCTTGGTTACGTATTTAAAAAAAAATACATGTAAATGTTAGTTCTATCTACTTATCTAAATGAAGTGTAATCATACTGTGAATATAGCAAAAGTTTAAATCTAAGGATTGCATGTGAATACTTTATTGAGGTGCAAAATGCGGTCGTCCACAGGTGCAAAACTTACCTTAATTATTTTATTGAGAATCTATTCATCTATAAGAAGGGTAGCCAGGGTAGCCTCCTTGTGGTGGTGGCGGTGGGTAACCTCCTGGTGGCGGATAGCCTGGGTAGCCTGGATAACCGCCGGGCGGCGGCGGGTGGGGATAGCCCGGTGGCGGATTGTCAATAACAACAGGTGGCTGCTGAATGATCACAGTCTGCGGCGGTTGCTGATGTTGCTGCTGACCGCAAGCGTTCGGACACAGGCACGGGATGCAGCAACACGCCGTCAAAGCCAAACAGCAGGGATTCACACAGTCACAACCATCACAATCCCCACAATCGAATGAGAAGCACAGCCCCATGATGTTACGTCGCGCCTTTAACTAAAACACATATATGTGTGTGACTAATGATATGTCTCGTGATAGCAACTTATCATTTCAAAGTAAGGCTTGTACTATGCTTAGTGTATATTTAATTGCCACACTATTACCAATTCTATTTGTAGCTGGGTAAATTCGAGAATCGCATCGTACAATCGCGTTGATACTGGGAATTATAACTACTTTACTTTTATCAAAAACCAAATATGCTGCTATCTTTTGATAAAAGATAATGCCCATTTATTGTTTATGAGCTTCCTCTCCAAACTTATACAAACTATTGAAGTTAGGTACAAGTATCTCTCTGTGATATCTAATGCCTCATATTATTATCTGACTATACAAAAAAAAAAACTTACAACAATATGAAAAGGTACATTAAAGTTCTAAACTCCAGCACATTTCAAAATTAACATAAAATATAGATTTGGTTGGATATAAAATTTTATCAAAATTATAATCAGTGACAAGAACAAATTGGTACAATTTAAAATTATGATACTAAGGATTGATATCAATATTTGAAGAAAAATATGTTAAAAGTTATTATAAAATATAGGGTAATCTAGGTACATGTAAGTGGACGACCAAGCCAAAGCATACAATTTGTAAATATTCATGAATGAATTCCTTACCTGCTTCAGCCAAAATAACAAACGATTTATAATATAATTTAAAAGAGAATGCACTTAGAGACCGCAGAAAATAAAATATTGGTTAGCACTTGTTTGTCACACTGCGGGAAAAACTGTGATGCGGCCGCTTGCGCACAAGCCAATATTTTTCATTAAGTAACCCAGCTCTTTCTAAGCCGAAGCATTTACCATGTGAATGAAAAGGATAACTATAGCCCACGCAATGCAAGCGGAAAATGAATTCGTAACGACAACCTTGCTCCAATACGAACAATACAATATATTTTACTTAAAATACTTCTCAAATCAACTTTAATAACAACTCTCATTTCAAACTAATTTAAATGCGTCATTAGAAACGTTATCTTAATTGTTAAACAATACCTTTGAAAATTGTACGATTAAAATTGTGTTTCAACTTATAGTATAAGTATTCGGGCTTTCATATATTATGATTCATATTATTGCATGAGTGTATTTCTGTTTGGCTACAATGAGCAAATGTTACGCAGAACTGGATGTAATTTTGAGTACGCCACGAACGGTGATAACCATAGGTAATGTCCCTAACATTAATATTAAACATTCAATTACCAGTTAACCGAACATGTCAATGTTTGTAGTCATCGATAGAATAGATGTATTGGAAAATTCGATATTGTAAGGTATCTTACTTTTAAATTTATTTCGGTGACTATAAATTTTTCAATACAATAGGTACTATTTAGTCACAGAATGACCTTAGAAACAAAACAGGAAGGTATTGCAAGCATCTCACGGTTACTGAACACGAGGACAGACCCTCATTTTTTCTTTCATCGGGTGAAACCAATCAATAAACTGTAAAATACAGAAGTTACGGACTTACTAACGTAACGATATTTCGACACCTTCAATATTTTATTTAGCACTAGATGCCAAAGTAATTTTGCCTTAATTTTTGTCAAGGCGTTTTTTAATCATAAAATTCAACACTACATTGTATCAAACACTACTAGATTCTCAAATTAAAAAATATAAAATGAACTAACAAACGCTCGAATCTTTCTAGTATCGCGTGTACAATGAACTAAAGGAGCATTAATAGAACTCACACAAAGGTATAAACACATTATTTAAATTACTAACATAGCACGCCGTTCATTTCCAGAGGGAATATTTTATAACAATGAAGTTAAGTAATTAAAATTAAAAACAATTGTGTAGTTAGATGTGTTTACATAGATATTTTGATGCCATTTATAATTTAATTATTGTAATAATGAAACTTGTCTATAATATGACGATGACACCTCAAACAATGAGTGTAGCAACAATTTCCTAATGGAAAATTTGGTGTATTTTATAAACGTGCGCTCGAAATGATTAAACTTTCAATATTATATCAATATTTAGAGTAGGCAAAATAACTTCAGCCTGTACCATCTCCCGTTTATTACATGCCATGACTGTTAACAATTTACATAATCTTAAACGTATCGATAATCGACTATCGTATAAACATATAGGCTGGCTATGAACGCATTAAGCAGTTTTTTATTAAAAATCTTCATCCAAAACATACGGTCCAACTGCCATAACAATTTCCTCGAAATGGGTCCCGTTCAAGAGGCTAGACAGAACCGAAACCAATACCGATTTCATTTCATCTCATACTACGACTCTATATAACACCTACGTGGCTGACTGTATAAATAAAATATTATATAGTTTTTCTTCGTGCTAACTACTACTAACAAATCAAATCAATATTTATTACACGTTACAAAATCAAATATTATATATAAAATTGTATAAAACACCCAAACAATGTGAGCGAAAAATCATAAAATTAATCACTGTTATCCTGGTAATCTTATCGCGAGAGCGCGTCATACTCAATCAATGCCAAAATTAAAGAAGGATTTACTGTGGTGTGATACGCGAACACGGCGCGTAGCTGATACTTGAATTAAAATAATACATCGCAATAAAAATGCGAAAACAAAGCGATGAGTGGTGAAGATTACGCTTTAATCGCTTTAGCAGAAACTACCAAAGACTGTGTTAGACCGTTTAAAGCTGAGAAAGTCACCGTATTGGAACCTAAATCGAAACGCAAAAGAAATGAAAGAAGTCGATCGTTTTTTTGGAAACTACCGACACTGCGTCTGGTGCCAAGTCTGAGCCAAGTGCGACACAGGTTAAGGAAAATAAGCTGTGTAAGTAACAACGAAGATGAGGAACAAAACTTGGTTCCAACTGATGTGCCGAGACATAAAAGTATAGACATAGGCGTGGGGTTGGCTCGGCGAGTATCCCTTTTTATATTTACAAGGCGATCGGTCTGCGTGCATCCCTATCATCCCTTCACGCCGAAACAAACAACAAGGAAGATTTTTTTAAGATGTGACGATAAGAAATAGACAGCACAACACATGTTATATAATATCCGTCCATTTAAAGAACGTAATTACTAATTAATTATGATAATAATCAGAAAGGTGACGCTGGCTCAACTGTCTAAGATATTAAATGTAACCGAGGAAAAGAAAAGAAGAACTCAAAGAAAATTCGCTTTTTTTAACTGATATTCACCAATGACTTTAGTTGCTATAGTGGTTTCACATGTCTTTTCAAATTTATTTGACTGGAAGAGATTATTTTATAACTATAAGCCGCCTTTTGCAAATTCATCATGTATTTATTGTGCATACCTATCCCTACATGTAATATTTTTAACACAAAGGTTGTTCAAAGTTAACCAAAGTATTAATTAATTTGTATACAATAATAATTTTTTGTTTTACTCAATATCTGCATTGATTCTAAGTACAAATATTCTGTATGTTGTTTACTTTATCTACTCAAAGATTAAACGAATTGTGCATTTTAAATCAAACAAGCTATTTAGACAAACATTAGTCTTCCCTGTTTTTTTATTTGTTACATTGCTGATACCAACATAAATTAATGTGTAATCTGTTAATCCGTTCCTAACATTTAAGGAAGTTTAATAATCATCTATTGACTTCTCGTATGTAATGTTGAATGCGTATCTTATTTATTAAAGCTACAAGAATGAAAAACATCGATAACAAAATATCGTATGTTGTATTAATACCTAATAAATAATAAAACAGAATAATTTCATCATTTTAATCCAATATCATCCATCATTTTATATGGAACAAAAACAATTTTTACAATCAGATTTTAAATAAAAGATTCTTAAAATATAAACTAAATATATATGAATTATATACTTATCTCATAGGTTTCATAAAACAATGTACATTATCCTTAAAATACAAGAAATACTTTATCTAGTCATCATCATCATCATCATCAGCCCATATATGTTCCCACTGCTGGGACATAGGCCTCCTATGAGGGTTCAGGACATAATCCATCTTTATCTAGTACAGTGGAATATTTATTCTATTAACAAAATATTAGAGGACGAACTGGAATCTCTATTAGGGACACTTCTATATTTTTACATTTAAAACAACATTATTGTGTGTTGTTGAACATTTATCTTAAACACATAACACATTCCAACAACAACAAGTACATGACAACTTTTTGACAATTGTTCCTTTACGGACTACAGATATTTTAAAATTTTCGACTCAGAAAAACAATACAAGTTATGCCGTTGCAGAGCAAAGCACCATACAGAAATTAGTTTAAATTAAAGAAGTATTTTTAAAATTCGATGTTCTATATAAGAATTATTTTAAAAATCATATATTTGTAAGTAGGTACGAGCTCTAAGGCTCATGAGCTATAAATAATACTGTACTCAACAAAGACATTTGGTTATTTATGTTATGATAAACCTAGGAGTGAAACATTTATAAAAATCATACCTTTTTTATGGAATACTGCTTTTTATTTGTTAGAATATTTTAGCACAAATTAAATAACTATTTCTAGCAGCATCACATAATTTTACCCGTATGGAATTTTACCCGCCATGGAAGTATAATCAATGTTTATCATAAAAATGTATTATTTGTTTAACAACAAAGAAGAATATTGGTGAAAATAATTTCTCGTGATTCTCATTTATAAAGCATTTGAATGCTATAGAACTAAAGATTAAACATGTTTATAATAAAAATAAACATACATTAAATACTTATTTTTTAAACTATGGTACAAGGTGAGATTATATTATAATCCAGAATAAGCACAGGTACATTAAATACTTATTTTCTTTAATACTATGGTATATGGTGAGAATTTTACGAGTATTTAAATAATTAACTAAAACTAATATGTGAGTATTCGTTTAGTATATTTTTAATTTTGGATTGCAAAATAAATTAATCCCTATTACTTTTTCGGAAAAATATAGAATATAATTTAATTTAATTTTTATTTTTACTCTCATTATACATATATACCAAGATGTATCATTATCAAGCCTTTTTCTTCTGAATTCGGCGGTGCGATAGTACATACCGTCTATGAAAGTTTAACCGTACTTGCCCAGTTTATATTGGAAAATGTCGAACTTTTTGCCTTAATTAATCCGAGTATTGGTGATGGGCATAATGTACAGATAAATAAAAAAAAAGTTTTTAAGCACTGCACCAAGATAGACATATTGTACTCCCAACCTTCTTATAGTAGGGGCTTAACTACTGACACAAATATTTATACTATAACATGTAAACAACTCTTTGCCGAAATTGTTACTAAAATAACAGTGTGGCTTTAAATCTAATTTAAAGTTAATTCTAAATATACCTTTTATCAACAAACATTATACATTCGAGTATTTTCTTAGTTTTACTTTTTACCCATTTCGAGAGTTCTATGAGTAGCAGCTTCTATCGCGTTGATGAGTGTCGCCCTAAAAGAAAATACATATTTACCTTTAAAATTTTGCTCTTATTAAAAAAAACATAAAAAGTACTGTTCATTGTTGCATAATGCATATATTTTATAATAAACAAGTTTGAATGATTTTAAATTATTTTCTGACATAAAAATATAATACATCAGAGAAATTGCTCTTAAAGATAGCGTAAATTTTATTATAAGCTTCCACATAACTCAAATAATCAGTAATAATTATATTTTTTTTTTCTAAATGAGATTAAATGCTTGACTCTTTTTATAGTTCTATGTATATATCTCGATTTCTAATTATAGCTCTATGTTTATTTTTGCCACAGATTTTATATACATACTTCTATAAATAACAACGAACTCTTTTATGAGTAACTTAGTAGATAATACCACAAAGGACACTATTTCTAGCGCCATAAAAAATGTATAAAAATTACCTAAATTTTCCATCTTCCAAAGTGGCAACTCCACTGATCGTAGACCCACCCGGGGAACATACTTCATCCTTCAACAAGCCCGGATGTTTCTTACTCTCGAGAACCATTTTCCCTGATCCCATAACCATTTGAGCTGCTAACCGTATTGCTTGAGCTCTTGGTGCACCTTGCTTCACTACACCATCGGCTAGAGCTTCAATTGCTATGTACATCTGAAATTAAAAAATATACACTAATAATATAGAGTTCAAGTGTTTGTTTGTATGAACATGGTCAGCTCAGGAACTATTGGACTAAATAAAATTATTTCATCATTAGATGTGTAATTGGTGTGTGTTATAGACTAAACATGTACCACAGGCAGAGTAAACAATTAGAAGTAAATGAAAAATTAATAGTATATTCTGTATCAAGGCCTCCCGTAAATGCAATAATAAGGTATGTATTTTTATCTGTATGTAAAGTATATGTAAAACGAATTTTTTTAGGATTTTGAATTTAATGAAAATCAGATATTTGGAAACATACTCAACATCTCACATCTTAATGAGAATTTCAACACAATATATATGGACAAACCAATTTACACCAAAATGTTAAATTTCATGTAGGTTTATTGATTAGAACATAGAACAAATGATGTATGTTGTAGAACTTCTGATTGTTTTGTACCTCTTATAAAGATGAAGAGTTTGTTGTTTGTCTGATCATGCTTATTTCAGAATAGTCAAAATATTGAGGAAAGCTAGAATTGGTGAAACTGTGTGGGACACAGCTAGTTATTTGTTTATGAATAAATAATATAATACAAAAGTTCCATAATTTCAAACATAATATGATTTATGGCTTTGATCCACTTTCTGACCATATTCTTGTTTATTAATTATTTTGATTTTTATGAAATTCTAGAACCAAATTCGATTTCAGATGAAATATTAAGATACAATACTGTTATGAAAACATACAAAAGCAGGACCACAGCCAGTAAGAGATCCCAGTGAGCTCATATAATGTTCCGGAACCCTTTCACAAATCCCGCATCCTGAAAGCAGCTTTTCTAATTCAACACATTGCTGTTCTGAGACTGTGCTATCTGGTGTGTATAAGCATGCACCAGCACCCACAGACATAGGAGTATTTGGCAAAGTGCGAATTACTTGCTTCTCACCTGGCAGAATGCTTAAAACCTGAAAACAATGGATGAAGTAGTTGGTATTTGACACAGAATATGGATTTTACTTAAAACTGATTTCAATAGATTCATTTTGGAAACTTAAACATTAATTATATGGTTTTACATAGAATTATCAATACACTAGTATAATCTATACTGTGGGTAACCTCACTAGAAGCATGACTCAATGTGTTTCTGTAAAAACTATTCTAGGATTAATCTTAGGAACAATACAAATGTATAGTGACTCTAAATCAAAAAGGTAAAACCAGATAACACAAGTTGATTTAATGATAAAAAAAGCAATTTTGTATATTAAATTCATATCATATACCTTATGTAAATGCTCAATGCTGATCCCTGCTAGAATTGAAACAACTAATACTTTTTGTTTGACAATATTCTTAGGTAATGAGTCGGAACAATCATCTATAGCTTTTGTTAAAAATTGAGGTTTCACTCCCAAAAAGACAATATCACAATTGCTATACACTTCACCATTTTTATTTGTTATATTTGCACCACATTCTTTCCAGTGTTGAAGATTTTCTAAATGTGGTCCTGACACCCATATTTTAGAAGTTGGGAATTCACCTGCAAATAGGAAACAAGTTGTAATATTAATAAATAAAGAACAACTAATTAGTATAAAAGAAACCAAAAACCCAACTGCTAACTTTCAAGTTTTTGTATTACTATATATTGTAATGCAATAATCATTCATATTGCTAGGGTAAGAAATTTAAACCAACTACAATTCTGTTATAAAGAAAGTGTGGATGCAGTGTAGGACATATGGCATTGTAGGTAATCTCAATTACAACAATTCTACTACGTAGGTAATCTTAACTACAACAATTCATTGCTTTTAATGTAATGGAATTGATATTCAATGTACCTCGAGTACTAATATATTTATTATGTAATTCTCATTTTCTACACAAGATGTGAATTATAAGAATTTCTTAGAATTTTAATAACTCATTTTTTTTATTTGTTTATATTTAAGAAATTTTAGAATTAGTACAATGCAAAATAATTATATTTATATTAACTATTCTGTAAAACCTTAAGAAGTACCAAAGTAATTAAGGACACCAAAAATAGAAAATGTTGAAAATCTGATTAGAGTAAATATGATTTCTTTTTTACACATCAACATAGATCATTCATTTTAGAATTTTATTTGTGACATATTTTGAACAAAAACTTAAATTCAACTTGGTAGATGCAAAATTCTACCTATAATATTAACCTTCTTATTATGTATGTCTTATTCTAAATGTATGTTTGAATATGGTAGTGTTACATGATTTTGAAATTTATTAATCTTTAATTAGTATGTTACCTTTGTTAATTATTCCTTGAAAAATCGATGTAGACATATTACCACCTCCAATAAAGCCCAAATTGTAAGACATATTGACGAGTAAAATTTTTCAATAACTTAAAGAAATAAGTCCTTCCTCGACTCTATTAGGATACACTATAGTTTCGAAATACGGCTCTTCTAGCTCTTTTAATCGACAGCCGCGAGCCGACGCGTAATTTATTTACTCACGAGGAATGATCTACAAACAAACCGCAACTTAAAAAGCTTTTTGGTCAACCAATATAAATCACTGAGATAAGATTCTTCATAATTGGGTATTTTTATAACGGAATGGTTTAAATTCGTTATACAATTTCATTTCTATTATTTTTATCTTGGTTAAACTTGCATAGTGTTACCCATAACCGAATTTGAGAATCACGTGCAAATCTTAATAGTTAATAATAAATTCTCTCCTAAAATCTTTTTATTTTCTCACCTATACATACATTTTTCATATTTTAGTAATAGGCAGAGATTTTGGACAAAATATTTTGTTATGGACTTCGACGTGTATTTGATCTATCGGATCAATTTGCAGTGTTGCCAACTTGGATTTTGAAAAAGGCGTAGGCCAGATTAGAAAATTACGTAGAAATAGTAAAATTTCCATATGAGAAATACGTAGATCTACGTACTTTTTTTTTTGATTGAAATTAAGACAGTAGGGTAGGTAAAAGTGAATAAAACGACAATTCATAAGACCCTAAAAGTTGCAGACAGACAGCAGATAGATAAAACTGGTTAGAGAGATATCTCCGTGAACAAAAATAATAATAAATAAATAAATATTCCAGTAGCCGGTTAGTTTTTACAATATCTACATTCTACATGTGAAACCACCACTTACAGATAATTTAAAAAAGTTCGCTACTTTCAGGGTCATCGATTTATTTAAATTATTCAATTTTTATTATCATTTTCAGACAAAATTAAATTTATACATATATTTATTAAAATGTTTAATGTGTTCCTGCGAAGGCTCGGAAGATGTTTCGTTTTACACAGTCACATGAGTCTCAGTTCTTTTGAATTGACTGATGACTGACACTGTTTTTAAAATGAATGGCGTAATAATAAGTTGAGTGGCGAGGCGAGGCGAGTATGCGCTAGTATAAAACGGAACGTTTATTAACTTTTTTTTACGAAAGTAACAAAAATAATGCCCATTCAGTCTAACAACGGGATATGTTATTTTGCAATTGAATAATTTTGATAGAAAATACGTAGATTCTGGGACTAAAGTTCGTAGGTTTGCGTGGAAGGCTTAAAATACGTAGATCTACGTAAAAAGACGTAGAGTTGGCAACACTGTCAATTTGACATATTTTGTTTTTTTTTAACTTGTTTTGTCATAAACGTCATTGTAGGATTGTACCCTCGTTACAGATTCTTGCAAAATAATTGGAAATGATAACATTGCAAATCCTATGGATTTATTACCAATAAACGATTTAATACGATACACTAATTTACTCTATGGTTTACATGAAGGATGTTTTTCGCATAAATTGCCATACTTTCTTATTTTAAATGAATAAAACAATCTTTCTAGGATTGATACTAAAATTAAACAGGAATAAAAAATACCGTGTATCAAAGTCCAAAGTAAAAGTGCCCTTGCTTCTCAGCTGTTGAGTGTACCAAAAAGATGCATGGACAGCTGTTACAATAATATGATTTAATATTTTTATCCTACCTACTCCATATTATGTAAGAAACGCTGGAATTTCTGAATATATTAATCGTAGGTCATTTTAAAGCCAGTCTTTATACTTATTCTATGTCATTAGTAGTAAAGACTGACCAGAAAAATTAAAAACAAAACTGGAGGTGCCAAAATTACTATGGTTATAGCAACACTAAATATAGTCGTGCACTTGAGAATTGGCTAGTGATCGGCCGAATAGTATAAATTCATCGATTTTTGGCATAATTGTAAATTTATGCTGTTCATGTCATTTAATGCATATTGTAATAAGGGTAACTCCGCAATGCTGCCCATTTTTCCCATTTTTCAAATCTTACTTGCTGTGTGCTATTTCTTAAATACAAGACGAATAATATTCAATTATTTGTATTCAGTGTGTGTAATACCTTTTTTTCGCTCTTGCATAAATTAACCCTTCAATACATTAGTTCTATTTCCATCATTATTTTTTAATTCAGATAAATTAAAGGTCGGTTATAGGAAAAGTAATGGCAATATTGTTTTCTTATTTAAATATTTTTAACGAGTGGCAATACCGATAGTTTGTGGCTTCATTTTTGAGGGTGAGGTGTTGCGAGTGTCACTTGGTGTTTTTTGATATCGTTATTTATAATTTAAAATGCTGAAGTAGTACAGCGATCGGGAAAGTGCTCAAATATGTGTCGTGATAGTGATTTATATAATTATAGTTTCATTAAAGTGTAGTGTCCATCATGTTTCGATGTATACCTTTGTTCAAATGTAATCGTCAAGTGGAATGTGTAGACAAGCGGCACTGCTCGTTGCCAACAGTACCTGAAGACATTTTACGTTATTCTAGGAGTTTGGAGGAACTTTTTTTGGATGCTAACCATATAAGAGATTTACCGAAGGTAAGTCAATTTTAGGAATAAACTTACGTATACGACGTGGGCGTTCACCTTATCACTATCGTAAATAATACAAAAACCGAATTTTTTAATCTATGTGTCGATGGTGATAGAATAAAATATTAATAATTTATCTATTAGAATAAATGATTAGGTATTTTCTCATTTTACAAATACATGTAGTAACAATTTGTTTAAAGAAATAAAGTTTTGTAAGGGGTAAAAGTTTTTAGTTTGCAATATTTAATAAGAATAATAATGAATGTATTTTCATTCTCAAAGTTTAGTGATAAGAAGGAAATTATATAGAATATCGTCTGCTTAGATTAGGTAGATGTTTTATGTGTTTCTGTATACTTGTTAGTATATTTTATAAATTATTAAAATAAGAATATGTGAAGTAAAATTACTAATCTATACTTTTTGAGAAGACAGTGATACCAAACTAAACAAATGCCTTTTATTCCACAGCTTATAGATTTAGATACACTATCTAAGCTTTTGTATACTTTATATTCAAATCAGATTTCACTAGCGGTCCGCCCTGACTTTTTTCTCACACAAACACAATAAAGAACAATTGTGAAAGAATTTTTTATATCGGTCTTAGAATTTCTGAGGTTAGTGCATTCAAACAAAGTCTTCAGCTTTATGTTATATCATAAATTTATGGAAAAACAGCTTTTCAGTATATATGTTACCATTTCAACCAATTTTTTGTTGCAACTTACCTAGTATTAAGTAGTTTTTTATAACTAGGTCTAACTAGTTTTGACTGTAAAATATTTACGGAATTCGGTTATATATGTGAAAAAACAAGTGCACAACAATATACAAAGTATCATAAGTTCAAAAATTCTTATTTTATTTATGTACTTATTCACCACAGGATTATTTTACGCCATTAATGTGTTAATGTAATCTTATTGCTAATTAAATAATGATGGGAATTTTAAATGATTAATAATAAAGCCATTAGCAAAGCTTTTTGTTTTAAAAGTGCATTAGGGTTATCACACTGTATATTACAATAATTTAAATTGTGTTATGTTATCTAATGATTTGCTCAAATATTTATTTGAAATTGCTTATTATATGTTAAATATTTTAACTATTTCAAAACTTTATATGTCCTTTACTTAACTAAGTGTAAAGTTTTTTTTTAAACTGTGTTTTAAGTGCAATTAATTAATTAAAATTTTCATTAATACTGACTTTGTTATAAGTAAATAGTGAAATATCAACTAAAATTTTACAATGATTTAAGTCATTTTGATTGATGTTAACTTAATTAAGAAGATTTGTTTTTTCCACATTTTGTGGTTTTCTAGATAATGTCTTTTGTAACTATTGATCTAAGATCCCGAGTAACGTCAACCCTGCATTTATGTATTTTGTTCATTTTTCTGAATGAAGTATTGATTGATTAGATAACACATGTTTGATAAATTTGCTCCATAATATATATACGCATAGACACTAAAAATAAAAAAAAAAGAATATTATTACATGTTATTTGTTTCATATTTTCTAGAAATACTGATTAAAATAACCAATACCTTCAAAATAAAGTATAGTCCAAAGTAAAATAAGTTTTTACATAAGAAAATCAGAATTTGTTTTTGTGTGTGCAAAATAGCAATGCAAAATTAGGCAAATAGTTTATATCACACTCAATGCCACTGTGGAGCACTAAAAAACTAAAAAAAAATTGTTTAAGTTTGTTATTATAATAAGTTTTTATTACAGTCAAGAATATGCACTATTATACCAAATGTGCATTGATGTATTAAATTAAAATAAATGTTTGTCGAAATCTAATAATTCAAAAAAGTATGCTAACCTTAATTCAATTTTAAACAATAAACAGCCTAAATTACTAAAGTAACAAGATCATTGATAAACAAATTTCATTATGTATTATTTTCGTTAATATGTCCATGCAGATAAAATGTCATCGAAAATTAAGACTATAGAAATGGCCAATAAATTATGACATACCATACAAAGTTTTTTACTACTGAAATTAATACCAATTATATACCTTAAAATTATTTATCTTGTTACAGAATTTCTTCAGGTTACATCGGTTACGGCGGTTAGGACTTAGCGATAATGAAATTCACAAACTACCATCAGATATACAGAACTTCGAAAACTTAGTGGAGCTCGATGTATCCCGCAATGGTAAGTTGTTGTGTTCACGCAATAAAATTGGGAGGTTGTAGAAAACTAGCGACGGCTCTTAAACAATATTATAAACTTTAAGTAAACTTTCCTCAGTAGTCACTCTATTAAAAAAATCCGCATCAAAATCAGTTGCGCAATTTTAGACACACATACTGACAGATATTGGGTGTATTAAAGCGACTTTGTTGTATATTATGTACTGATAAGAAACAGAGGACTATATAAATATTTTTACGTCATTATGTTAATATTTATCGCCTTTAAATGGCGGCAATTCTCACTATGTAAATATTTGAATGTAATAACGAAAAATAAGTTTTAACATGTGTTTCAGGACATAAACTATAATCAATACATAGTATAAAGCAATGTTGCTTCGCGCGTTTCTCTGTTTAATATATATGTATGTACGTTTCGATCTTAAAATCTACACAACGGATTTTCATATGTATTCTATTATGGAATGTTTAGTACTCTTTACGAAATTTTTCAAACCGGATGTCTAAATATTTGTGCAAATACCGTTACAGAAAAGGCATCGAACCTTTTAAAGTTGTATTATAACTTTATTTGTATGCATACCCATGATCACCCACTTACATATCTCCGCATAGTAGTTGGTGCGAAAAGTATAATAAATCGCACTAGAACTGTTATTATCAAATTCAATGATACGATATGACATGCGCCAATAAAAAATTATATGAATTTAAATCAGACCATTATGATAATTTTGAAAAAGAGTATTTCTTCAGGCTTTAACTAATTTGTACAACAACAATAACTGTGTTAACGTAGAGAAAAATTAATGTTTCATTTGGTGGTTAAAATAAACACGTATATCTCAGGATAAAGCAAGTCAGTCTAGTTTTAATATCTCACCTAGAACGAAGCGGTCGTTGTTTACGATAGCATGTTTACCTGATACTCACGTTCTAAAACGAAGGGTGCAGGCCAACAAAACTTTTCCATACCTAACATCGTTATATGTAATCAATAAAGTGAATTGTTATTGACTGAAGTGGAAATGTTCTTCCATCAATAAATTGAAAATCATTTCTTGCTTACACCTTTAAGATTATTGGTGCATTCAAATATTATTTGTGTCCCTTTTTTATGTTGTAGGTAGGTATATTACATATCATAGAGAATTCTAAAAATGTTGTATTAACTCACACGCTATTATTATTCGTTTCAAGCATGTAGCTAATTTGCATTAGAGCAGGTGTGGCGCGATTGCCACAGGCCCTATAATTTTGAGAACTGACCGTGTAAAGTTGAGAATGTCATGATAAAAACCATAAAAATAGTGTAGGTAAACAAACATTTCCATAGCGATATGGTCTCTGATCCATATCAAATCACGTAACTATTGATTTTGGGCGTATTTGATTATGTTAATGACTTTGAAAGACAACGCTTATTTACTCAAATTAAAATGATAGAACATTTTGAAAATGAAAAAAAATTGTTCAATACTGCAAAATAAATGAACAAAAATAATTCGTTTTAAGTTCTGTTTGCCTAGCCGTTTTAATTAAAATTTCAAGCAGTCAAGCGCTTCCTATGGAGATACCACTTGTTCCAGATTTTCACGTAATTAAAGGCAAATGTAGTAATATTAAACGGTCAAACAAATAATGGCTATCAAAAAGGAAAAAAATGGTTGAATGCGCCCATTTTTATTTTGTACCATAAGCAGCGAAATATTCGCTCATCATTTTATATATCTTGGCCAGGCCTGCAATTATTATATTTTGGGTAAATACCTATGTTATTTACCTATATACGTGTGAAAGCTCGCTAACATATCTTGAATTCTACTTTTAATATAATTAAACAACGGTTCTTGTGTAAATATAGTATCAAATATCGGTAAGCTCATTAACAATTCCATCTGTCGACATATACACTGTACAATTTAAATTGAAGACATAGGTGTGTTAAGAATATTGCTCTATTCTTTGTTATACTATTATATAGAGTACTTAGGTAAGGATTATGCATTAAACTAACTACTTGTTTTGAAGTCGAAACTAAACGGAGAATTGAAAATACCTAAGTTATAGAAGATGTAATGTTTGAACATTTCAGTAACTCATAAACAGTCTTGGACTTCGGCATCAAGTTATTTCAAAGGTTTATCCATAATTAATTGCTCAATGACTATTTAAAAAGGAGCCATCTCCCGTGAAAACAACTTGATGGTAGTTAGGATTAATTAAATGTTTGAAACATTCTAATTGCTTAATGTTTTGTATTCATATTATATTCTGAATGGGATTGTTGCTTTTTGACCTTAGCATACATATGTAAATGATATTGTAGAGATTATAAACAACACAAGAGTATTTGTATTCAGTCGAACCTGTCGATATAATTTATTTCAATCTGAGACTTATCTAACAGTAATAATAATATGGTGAATTTATTAATTATTTACTACTTGTAGAGCGTAGTAAATAAAGAAATGTGTGAGAAATTTCGTTTGTTGTTTCGTTGTTGGTGATATCTCGTATAATCACTACGTGTTACCCTTTACGGTTATTATTTACAATAAACTCACAATTCTTGTAATAAACATACACATTTAAGAACGTATTTACTGCGATATACGTTGCGACTTGCGAGTACCGTTATAATGCCCACGGCGAGGTCTTACTGCGGTCTAAGTTATAAGAAAATTATTTCTAAGATGGAATAACTTTAGATTGACATGGAACGGCACTGACTTTGAAATTACTCATCTTACCGGCTCTTGTATGAGTTTTTGTCCTTAGTGCATCTGGCCTGTTCATATCTGAGCATCATTATGCACGTTATAAACTAACCACGTTATGATGAAATATAATATATATAACATAATTATATTAAACAACAACAACTATTCAAATCTATTTACATTAATAATTCTTACCTTATTATATAAAAAGTTTCATTTGGTTTAAGATTTTTCTGCCTTTTAAATAAAAGGGACAAGTTATGTTCAAAGTTCGCGAATAAATCAAAACAGCTCGCGTTTCAAATGGTTGGGCAGTGATTAAATGGAGCGTAGTACGATTCCTCTTTCGTGTTCTTTTTTTAAGAAACTACAACTAATCCAAAGTTTTCTTTTGAATCTTTACTTGTCAATAGAATGACTACTTTATAGATAGAAAAAAGTATTTAAATAGGAAGTCTGATATATATTCTGTCCTCACTTATTTAAGACTAGCTTTTGCCCGCGGCTTCGCACGCGTTAATTCGGAGTAGTTTAATAGATGTCGTTATACATATAAACCTTCCTCTTGAATCCTTTTATCTATTAAAAGAAACCCGAATAAAATCCCTTGCGTAGTTTTAAAGATTTAAGCATACATAGGGACATAGGGACAGAGAAAGCGACTTTGTATTGAAATGTAGTGAAGAAAAGATTTATAACTAAATAAATTTTTGGCTATACATCTTATCACACACCTTCTGCAGATTACAGATAAACGTGTATGATAATTGTATACGAATTTGAATGATGAAACTTGCAGCTACACAAAAGGTATTGCGGCTTTGTGTTTAAACATTATATATTAAAAAATTGAAGTAAACAAATAAAAAAATAGTAATAAATTATTATCGTTAACGCATATAAAGGTATGTTACCTGAGCAAGTTGCATGGAAGCCATCGAGGTGAATGTGATATTATATGTAATTTTCATCGGAAACGCCAAGTTCACGGTGTGGTGCTCTAATGCCAGCGCAGGCGACCCGTGTTATATGGACAACGCTTCCGTTTGAACTTCGAAATTATTCATAATATTTTACTGAATGTACTAGCATATATATAATAGCTTTACAGTTGTATGCCTACTTGTCGCAGTATTTCTGCTATAGTTATTTTATAGGTCAATAATAAAAGACGGTTACTAGGGAAAATAAAAGACATCAAATATTCTTTCAATCAAGCTCAATTTTACGTTTCGTATTGGTTTATTTAATGTCACAAAGATGACATGATTGAGAGACATAAAGATATAGTATATATGTAAATAAAATAAAATAAAAAAAAAGTATTTAAATACGTAGTTCTCGTTTTTAATTATTAAAAATAATTTTGTAGGTATGAGTATAAGCAATATTCACCTAATATTATTCTAATATTCCCTCGACAACTACATTAACAAGCAACACAATTGATGGTTAACTAATTGAATACGATCAAATTAAACCGGTTATTATATTGAAATTCCCATTTCCAATTTAAAACGAATTGGTAGACGAAAGATTGACATTGATTTGGTACATCTCATTATATCTGCCATGTATATTTTTCTGTAGATAGGTAGTAGACTAAAACATCTGAAGATATTCAATTGAACACCGTTGTCTGTTGTAGTTTCCTGTAATAAAAATTTAACTGTTTCATAATTTTATTTTATTAGTGATGTATTTAATAAGTAAGTTATATTTGTAATTAGTGCTGGAATCATATCGTATTACTTTCTGCACGTAAGTATACGTAATTCTTAATGCTATGTAAATATATTACCTAAAGAGCGTACAAGATTAAAAGAGGACCTTGAAAAGTATTTTCTTAGGTTTATACAACTCGCAATGATCTTATAACTGCGGTAATATGCGTTTACCTTGCGTGTTCTCATTTTCAATTTATTGAAATATCTAAGTATATAAATACTTAGTCAATACGTATTTTTGCTTTAGTTCCCACCAATAAGTTTCAAACGCGCATAAAATATTTTAAAGGACCTTCCTAGGAGGCTGTGTTTTTCATAATGTTGATTTAAGCCCTTCCTGGATTCCTTCAGAATAGATAAACTTTGCTTGATAACGTATCTATCGACCTGAATAGGTTGCATAACTGATAACGAGATTCACGAGTTAAATTCTATTGTACATGACGTTAATTATTTGAAGATAAGATCCATTGAAGTATAAAGATAGTTCTTGTTTCAATTATACCATTGATTGTTGCTTGTTGATTACAAGTTTAGTTAAGTTAGCAAGTTCATATATATGTACTTATTGTTAAATGTAGATTCATTCATCACATTCGCGTGTTAGTTGTCAATTAAATATACGTTATTGTATAACAATATAAACGGTTTAACTTAACAACACATATTTAAATATATATTTTTCTTCTACATTCTTGTAGATACACTTGTATATGTATTATATATTTTATGTTTGCATGAAAAACAAGTTTATTGAACTGTACGTCCTTGCAAAACATCTGAAATGTGTTAAAGTTATTATTCAAAGAGTAACTATTGATTACATGGCCTTTAGATAAAACTAGGTGTGTACAGGTAGATATGTCGATTATAGGTACCTGTACGTATATTCTATAGCCTTACATAACAATTCATTCAGTCCGTGAGAAAACAAATAAGAATTTACCGCCATTGTATTAGTTACAAATAAGAGTAAAATCTATTCGATACGCTCGGTACCTACGTTTGTGTAAAAGTGGTTTCCTTTGAATGTAACTCGTTTGTGCGGTTCGATGCCTCTATGGCTTATTCGGCTATTGAACCTAACCGCATTGTCCTCAGCTCCCACGCCACGGCAGGCCATATCACTGCACATCTCTCCCATGCCCTCGATCATAATGAAAATTACATACTTTCGTGAATTAATTCAGAGCGCCTGCACCTACCTGCATTGGTTCAATTATGTGTAAGCTCGGCTCGTTGGATTTTGTCTGTACAAACGGGCTGTTCGCCCCAGCCCGTGGTATTAATATAAATATATACATATATCTTATATCTCTTTATAGCCCTTGCCACCCATTGAAGTGGCAGCTCTCCAATTGTGAAAGAATTTTTGAAATTGGTCTAGCAGTTTTTGCGTGGAAACGTTACAAACAAAAAAAAAATACAAGTTTCCTCTTTATAATATTAGCGTAAATATTCATCTCGTTTACGCGAATGTATTTTTACTCTAATACTATTTTTAAATAGTGTGATAATGTTGTGTATGTACTAATTAGTAATATCACTACTTACAGAACATAAATAACTTCGTGCTCAATAGTGACTAACACCTAACTGCCTATGACGACGATAGTGTTTCTTAATGTAGTACGAGTCAATAGTTTACAACAATAAACGTAAAACAAAAAGTCAACAACTTAGCAAAAGCTGTGATACTGTTTGTAAGATTTAGCCATTTTAGCAATTTATCATCCTGTCCCATCACGTAATATGCCAGACAGTGAGATCACGTTTTAAACCGGTTTAGTATTATTATTCTGAATAATGGTTAAATGTTTAGGTTATAAATTTACATTAAAGGGAGATGACTATAAATTAAAAAGTCGTCAATTTTTTTTGTGACAAATATTTTTAGGTACTAGCCTAAGATAAGTTATGGCGGTTATCGACTTATCGAGGTTCGATTTAAAGAGGTTCAACTGTATAATATTAGCACATTTTAGGTAAAACATTTACCTGCCCTGGCCTGTGTTGTTGAGCTAATGCCCGTCAAAACAATACTTACAACTTTGTTCAAATAACAAGTTGTTTGATAACTTGTTGAGAGATAACAGAACTATGTATATTATGTTGAATTATAATGCGCTACTGAACTGGATCTGGATTTTTCTTTTATAAGCGGGAGTAAAACCTATACATACATTTATGATATGAATATAAGATATGATATTTAATGAATGTGAACATTTAATAAGAGACTTGTACAGCTGATGTTTTGATGCTTCACAGCGTATGGCTTGTACGGTTTATGAGCTATAAAGGGTTCGCTAATGTCTACACTTACAATGCCTTAATATTCACCTAAAATGTACTAAAATAGGTACTAATCTTGAGGACAGGAACTCGAATATTTGTTTAAAATACATCCATTTAAATATAATTAGTATATTGTGTTAGGGACATGATTGTGTCCTCGAATTTATGTTGAGATAGAGTTAATCGAATTGTTTGTTTTTAAAGTTCTGCAATAAAGTGCTTTATAAAATATTGCGTAATTTCGCACACTTATTGTATTCGAAACGCTTTATGTAACAGTATCCATGTCTGAACTTTTGAACAATAGCGTCTGACCTGTATAAAGTATACTTATAAAAGAACAGTTCGAGAATTCGAGAGCCTTTGCATCATTCTCAATAGGCGCATTTTACTGTCTACCCGGTTGTTTACATATACCTATGTATAATTTGTCCGTATTTTTGTTTATATACGATAATTTTGATCTTAGGTTGTTGAATGATAAGAAATTTTTCCTCGAGAACTCTATCAGTTTACGTGAAGGTATTTAGGCATCTTGAAATAAAACGGTATTACAAGCGCGTTCAGCCTGTCACGAGTATAATAAAGCTGAATTATATGAAGTTGAATAGCGAGTGGTAATCGCCGTATAGCCGCGGTTTGCGTCATTACGTAAGCACTGTATCGTTCGTGTGTGTTAAAAGTTTGCGAATACCATAGTTTCATTGTGTCCTGCTGTTTGCAGCGTCCATTATCGTGGGCGGTGGGTCGGCACAGTCCACTTGCGACGCTTTGTACTTCGTACAACTCAATAACGCTCTAATGGGATTCCAGTTGGAATGGAGTAAGCCAGCCGCGACCGCCCGACCCAGACTAAATAACTTTTATTTTAATTTTCTTTTATTTCTCTATTCGCCGAGCCGCCATTGTTTGCAGATATTGTAAACAAAACATCCCAATAACATTGGTGTGTGAATGTAGACGGCTGTCCGTTCGTACATAGATTGTGGGATTTTGGTTAACTTTTTTTTTTGGGCGGCCCTTCCTTTTTTTTATTTTGTTCAATTTAAATCAACATAGAACTCTATAAATTAATGCTTTTTCACAATTAACTTTTCGTCTCTTTTTTAACCGACTTAAAAAAAGAGGAAGTTATCATCACTGCGACTGTATTATTAGTGTCTGTTAGTGATTTTGATAATTCTATTCTATAATTCGATAATTATTGATATTTGACAACTCTTAGAAATATTCAAATTTGGATTGTTTTTACCCAAACGTTTGGAAACACAAAATTTGCTTACAAGGTATGCAATTTCGGGAACGGTCCCGACTAGGTATTAATTTCCTTCTGGTTTCCCACATAGGTCCCGGTTGCTCGCCGGATATTGCGTCCCCGACTTATGGAACGCTGAGATTGTCAATCATCGAACAAACATCCCGCGTCCTTATTGCAATTACATATATATATATATACACAGGAAACGCAAAGCAACTGTTACTACATTAAACTTTATCCTTGCTTGTTCAATTGTTTGGTACCATATTAAGTGTCCTGTGTAATTGATGTTAGTGACGAAGAATTTATTGCATTATTTAAAAAAATTACGCTCTTTACCCAACTTTCCATATTTGTATATTTCTAAACCTAACTCAATGATGTAACATAGCGTAGTAAAAGGTTTTTAAATATGCAACACGTTAGACCGGTTTTATGGGATGTAATTATGTGAGGCAACTTTATAAATTAGGTATACCCAATACATTATATACTACACTGAGGTGTGTGCTACATATTAGTTGGATCATAATCGAGTCTGTTTACGCGCCTTTTCTACGTAATGTTTATTATAGGTACTTCGCTTATACTACTATAGGTATTGTTTAATATAGTCTTAATAAATTATTGTAACAAATCTCTTGCAATTACTTTTTTCAATTTCAATGTCGAAAGTTTCTATAGTTATCCCAGATTCAATAATTTCAAGATTTGATTAATTATAACTTAAATATTCTAATTTAAGTGACCTACTTTGTTACGAATGGTTTCATCACCGCATCTCCGTCAGACATTTGCTGCAATCAGTTTTCGCTTGAATGAGCTTAATCACACCTTATGATGTCATTAAATGTTGCTCATTACAAATATCTTTAGAAAAGGGATCGCAATGAATTTCAAACGAGCGAAGAATGTATGCTTCCTGATATTCAAAAAGAGAGAGCGGAAGTTTCAATGAACGTTTTAGATCGCTTCAAAGACGTTGGTGCGCGCTATTGCCGCAGGCTTCCTACATCTCTGAATAGCCATTCACCCTTCACATAAACATAGTGATGCACTTAAATACACACTCTTAGTAACCGGCATACCTTTCCTAAAATAGTCCACACTTGTTAAATGCTTACATTTCTACGTGTTCAGTTTAAAAATGACTTACATAAATAAACTAGCGTTGCTAAACATTCTCCAGGTGAAATAAACATTTCATATAATCGAACTTATCTTTAATAACGCGTTACGTAAATAGTTTTTTAAGTAGGTAGTCGCTAAGCGAAGTTATCGGTACGGTGAATCGTGAAATTAACATGGTCAGGAAATGCCGGAGGGCGTTTAAACTTCGACCTAGTTACTGTACATTGCGATCAATGTACACCACGGTAACGGAAGTTGTATGGAATTTGCAATGCATCCATATATCATGGGAGGATGGAATGCAGCCTGACAAAATGAGTGATGACAACACACCAGACGGAATGCTCGTTTGCAAAACCGGAAACCGAAGCGCACTACCGTTACCATCGCGAAATTAGAAAACAAGTTAAGGTTACACATTACAAATTATACACTAATCATCTCTAATCTATAAAATTTGTATCCATCTGCATTTGTTAATGTATTTAATACACACGAACACATTATGAGAACAATATGTTACATTTTAAAGCGATGGTTATTTGATTATTTTCATTGTAGATTCTTTTTCAAACATTTGAGAAATAAATAAAGCTGTGTTTGCGATTATTCTTTATCCGTTACAATATGCACTGGCCTTATCGCCGCATAGTTTCCTGAATAACCTGCATATTATTCTATCTCTACCTGCCGTATATATCGCCGAGTTACAGTTATGAATTGTTTGTATTTGCAACGGTAAATGCGCAGAAATAACCTGGGTTTGCAGTATTTTTCTTCGATATGCATTAAGTTTGTTCTTAATAACAAATTTACACCCATTTTTGTTCTGTTTTTGTTTGAAAAAAATTGTCATGAATTCGTGATATATTTATTTAATAAGATGTATCAAATATCATTGGTGATTATTGTGGTCAATTTCAGATAATATTATGTTATCATCCGAAACTCGCTCAGGTACCTATTATGTTATAGGTGGCGAGAAATAAGTTAAGGATTAAGAGTCTCGGTTTCGATTCTATCCTCCCTTAAATAGTAAAGTATGCTCTAATTCAATATCGACTGTGAAAGTATGGCAACTTCCTAATGCAATTCGTATCGAATCGTGACACCAATACCAAAGTTCCTCGATCACAAATTCAACTATAGAACCGGCACGACCGGTAGAGTTAAAGGAAATAGGATTGTTTAATGAAATATATTCATCGTATGATTGTTATGTATTTGCTTTAATAAAAAGTGATGAAATCTCAACGAGATGATTAACGCCTGCGAATCGACGGACGATAAATATTTACGGTTTCTTTACTTGGACAATAAAACATTAATGTGTAACTAAGTGACGCGGGGCACGTTCGTTAATAGTTTTATTTTTATCTTTCACTTCACTCAATTGAAGCCAATGATTGTTATGGCAACGAAATAATTATTATCAAGGCTCCTGATTTTTTATTTTTGACGTAGTCGACGTTTAAATCATTAATTTCATTAATGGTTGTATTTCATTTTATAATTTATAATTAATTTTTATGAGTGCGAATTTATCGATGACTTGTTGTTTAAATTACAGTCGGATAAAGGAAACGATACAGTAAATGAATCTTCAATGAAGTATTAGTATTCTACAGGTAAAGGTAACAATAGTGCCTACCTTTAGTTTAATATTAGATAACAATCGGTATATGAATGAATGTTTAGTAAATAGTCTGGCCACGCTAACCTTGTCCCAATATTCTACAATGTTTCGCTCAACATCTTTAAAGATTTATTATAACTATTGTAAATTACACCGAACTGTTTACGTGTCCGACGTCCGTGTGCCAATTAATGCTGGTATCGACCTTCGGTGGCCCTTGCAGACCATTAGATCCTGACCGCTAAAAGCTTCGGCGAATACAATTCAATTTAGCATCTCCAAGTGCGTTTAGATTGAGATACTCGAATTGAGTTTCCACTAAAATATTCCATTATTTTTTCCGTTTAATTTTTTATTTGGGATTCGTTTTTGTCAAAGACCCTAGCCTGATTTAAAATTTAAATACCAACGAAATGGCAATTTTTAGTAATGAATATACTTGTAAATTAAGAATGCTTTATAATAAATAATTTTAGACTTGAGTTCATATTTTATCTTAATGAAGATCCTCTTCATATTTGTAGCATAATTTTTTTAGCTTTCTTTGGTATTATTCACTAAGAGATAATACTTTGATTCATCTTGTTTCATAAAATGGGGTATTGTTATTCAAAATCTTTGAAAACCTATAAAAATTATGCAAAATACAAAGCACTTTACTCTGTTTCGTAATCTCATTACCAACAAGGATTTAAATCTCTATTTATGCTCTGAAAGTTTTAAAGGTTGTTCAATGACGCTTATGACGTCATTATTATGTCCAAAACGTTAAGCATTGTCTTCATACATGGCCCTTGAATGCTTTCCATGTTATGAAATCATCAGTCGTCACTGACCTACTAAATAAATGAGTACATTTGCAACTAGTTTTAAAACCGTATAAAGGATGCGATACATGCTGGGGCTGTGCATGTTTATTGTACATAAGCATAAACTGACACATACATCATCATACATAAATATGCATCACATAATAATGTGACTTAATTTTTAACACGAAGTGCTTTAAATAATCATGAGTTGTTTTCGAATATGGAAGAGAAGTAAGAGGACAAACAAAGTTAATTTTCATTGATATTCATCGCTTATTGAGTCGTACATAGTGATAGAAAAGTGACCACTCTTTCCCTTCATTGGGACAAAAAAATGTAACTGCGAATAACTATATTATATTCACATATTTAATTTTATTCACATCTTAGTATGGTTACTGGCTTCTTATATTAATTTATAATTTACTTCACCACTCGTAATCAACGCTTAAAACACGACGATAAATGTATTTTTAATCTGGAAAAACACACTTACAATGCAACAAAATGCTTAAACTATGTAATGACGGTGTGCGACACGAATCTCATTTGTATTATAGCGGTCGATTGCGTTGTAAACAGGAAAATGAAAATACAACCATTGTTATAGCCCCGTAATCCTTCTTCAACTCTGTAAAGCATCCCTAACGACATTAAAACGGGCGCTTTTAGAAAATGTGATTGTTACGCCTGTGCCAAATGATTGTGGAATAAAACGTACACTGTACATTCATATAATGAAGAATTGAAAAAAAGCGGTCTGCATACAGTTCATGCAAAACGTGCGTTTTAGATGGAATTAAACATTTTATCGCAAATCAATTAGTCAATTGAAAATATCTATATAAAAATTATTATTTAAATCATATAGTGCATGCTTAATCCTTTACTAGCTGTGACCCGCGGTTGAAACCGCGTAAGTCCGTATCCCGTAGGAATATCGGTATAAAAAGTGCCTGTGTTATTTCAGTTGCCCAGCTATCTACGAAGCGAATAGTATTATTATTCACCAATAGATGTCAGGAAAAAAACACGAATAAAACACGAATATGACATTATTTCAGTTGTCCAGCTGTCTACGAAGCAAAATAGTATTACTATTCACCAATAGATGTCAGGGAAAAAAAACACGAATAAAACACGAATATGACATTTTCTAAAAAAAATTCCTAGCTAGATCGATTTATCGCCCTTGAAAACCCCTATATACTAAATTTCATGAAAATCGTTGGAGCCGATTCCGAGATCCCAATTATATATATATATATATATATATATATATACAAGAATTGCTCGTTTAAAGGTATAAGATGATATAGTATTTATTTCGAAACCAAGTTAATAAGATGACAGAAGTTAATTATTCTCTTGTTCATTCCTATAGTATGGAATTTTATACAATATCTCGATTCTACACCTACACATACCGGTGATCGCATTCTTGTTAAAACTAACATGCTATTCATGTTATGAAAAGAAACACTACACTTCCTTTCATTTCTCTTCATAATTTTTGACATGTAAAAATCGTTTGAAGGCGTATAGATTCTATTGAATTAGCGGCACATCTGGTTCCTTTGAGCTTCATGCTATTTATATTGTGAAGTAATTACATCTTACTTTATTCTATTTTTAGTTTAATGCCTTATCTATAACAAATATATGCAGAGTAAATAGATTTATATCACATGCTATAAGATTTAAATACGTAATGGTAAACTTAATTTTATTGCTATACTAACATTTCGACTTTAATCAAATAGTCTATATTATTATAATAAGACTATTTTATTAAATTATGAGACTATTGTTTAAAAAATTTTGATGGGACGCGCTGTCTGTAGCATCCTTTATAGGTACACTAAATGTATTCCGCTGTAATTTCACCCCAAACCTTTCAGACATTCCCGACATACCAGAGGACATCAAGAAACTGCGCGCGCTGCAGATCGCCGACTTCAGCAGCAATCCCATCCCGCGGCTGCCGGCCGGCTTCAGCCAGCTGCGCGCGCTCACCGTGCTCGGCCTTAACGACATGTCACTGACTAGCTTACCGAGCGATTTTGGCAGGTGAGTCTCACCGTGTGCATTTGACTTCAGCTGAGTTACTTATGGGTTGGTCTAACGTTTTAATAGGAAAGAATCTTGTTGCCATTCGGTCTAAGTATGCTATGAGAAGTGTAAAACATTAGCATCTTACTGAGCCTTGCGCCGTCGCTTATTGTGTCGTAGTTACCTAAAATGACGTTAGGACAAATTGCAAGTATCTTAAAATCAATAGTATAAGGAGAAGTGTATTATTTTTCGAACTATACATGATTTAAGGACAAATGTCGGATAGCAGTTTGGATATTTTTTCATATTATAATATTATTGTTTTGCTATTCGGTGCTCAATACTTTATCTATAGATACGAGATCATGCAATTCAATTTGCGTGAACCACCTATTCGACAAGGTCTTGCTCCGTACTGTAATTAATTGGACAAACAAGGTTTACCACAATAGATGTAAGTTCATATTTTCAACATCGAGATTTACCCGAGGAACTATATTTCATTTAATCATGACAGAGCCCATTGTAAAGCTCTACAAAGACTAATGAAAGCGAAAGTTTTGTGGAAAGTTACTGACGCGCCGTCGGCCACTCTTTGCCTAAAAGTTTGTGTACTCACGAATCGTTTTGTTATAATGGCAATATTTCGTTGGTATTTTTATGAGTTACGAAACTGCTTCGTGTGATGGAGTTTTTATTCGTTTACATTATGTAATACTGTTGACGGTCGGTATTATTACTTTGCTTAGGCCAGTAAATAAAGGTTAAAAACTATTTCAAATCGATGTCACTTAAATCAATAAGTTACATAAATTTGCACCGATACTTTTTTACATACCTCACGTAATATAATAGAGGTTTATACTTTATAGGATTAAATAATAATAATATTTTTTTAACATACGGTATTTAGGATTCTATTAATAGTTCATCCCTTAAATGTGCCAAGGTAAACTTAATGCGGCAAGCGGCCTTTACTCGATTTGGTAAAACGAGTATTGTCCAAACGGCTCCGACAGCATGTTTAAATTGCAATGGAATTTAGGACACTTATGACATTATTCCAGCTATAAAATGCCCTATTCATTAAGTCCGTCAATTTAACTTTTACCTTTTAATTTGAACCTTATAGCATCATTTATTACGATTAATTTTTAGTTTCATAAAAAGTTCATGGAACGCAATGTAGGTAAACTAACATGTGATAAATAATAGGGCGTGCCTACTACGAGTCTTATCAAGGTATCATGTTCTTTATCTAACTTGTTACTTTAATAAAAACACTGTTATTGATAGTGAAATTATTGCTATCATTCGTTTAGATTTGTAATAAAATACTAATGAAGATCAGGATACAATTTCTTCATTGAATTTGTGCCTGTAGTTAAACTGTCGAAGTATTTACGAGTATTTCTACTTGAAAAAACGTTCCAAGATATTTTTATTTGTATTTATGATAGAATTATAGAGTTTAAAGGTTTAAATTTTAATCGAATCGGCCTCACCGTGATAAATGTACTTCGCTGCAGCGAGGCGATAAACGCATTCTTATAAGTTACGACTAAATTTGTAATTAACAACAATAATAAACCTAATTTCTTATATCCGAGAAGGTTTCTTTATGACATTGTGGTGTCTTATTAATGTGATGCGCGAGAAAAGTTTTATGACTACGTTAAAATCAGAAGCAGGTCATCAAAATAATTTGAAAAAAAGGAACGTTTTGTAATTAATTTAACAAATGTTTAGTGGATTTTTACAATTTACAATAATTCTTGCTAGTCATGAATTAGAAAATATTATTACCGGTATGTCATTATAAATTATTTCAATAATTTCGTAAATACGAAATAAAATTATTACAACGGATCACAGACAGAAATGAGTTCTCGTTACTCCATTTGCATATTTGGGCCTAATGGCGATTTCTCGATTCTTAGTCATTAATTACTTAAGTAAATAACATAAATCACAAGAACTAGTTCAGACGGTTGTAAGAACAAAAAATTCTGCCTAATTTAGCCACAAATTTCCACTAAGTTGGAAACGAAACCGTAACAGCCCGTTATAAACGGTAGTAAGTACGCGGGAGCTCATAAAATAGTTGTTTTTGAATAAAGCCTTACAACCGTGTCGTGAGTGATTCATCAATTGGTTTGTGTATCGAATGTTGCGCTAAGTGCTTCGACATCTTGCTAAGGAATGCGACGTCAAGGTTCGCAGTATAAGTTGCGACCGCGTGCAGAATGTAAACAAAATCCTATTTACTGCTCGCTCGCTGTATTGTCATTAGATCTACGATATAACATGAGCGTAAAAGCGTAGCGTATGGTGGAATAATATTTACTTAACTATACTAAACTGCATCATTCGAGACTATGAAATTTAACATCCGTGTATATCCAATGCAATAGCGCGATATTTAGTATCTTAAAATAACATTAAACACCTATTCTTGTTTTTTATAAACGTATATAATATACAAGCTATTGTAAGTGATAAATATGCAACTCTACACCTATGACTCAGAGAACTGGATTGAAATGTTTTTCCGGTTTCAATCTCATTTGATGTTCAACTTAACCGAATTATCCTTCAAAATATTCGCGTAATCCACCTGTCAACCTGCTATTAAATTCAGCACTTATCCATTTAGCCTCGCTTATGGCTGTAGTTTGAATAGTCACTGGATTAGTCATCCATTGTTTAAGTCCCACGGCCCCATTGTCATACGAGCGAATTCGATACTTAGTACGTTTGTCAATGACTTTCTTTTAGTAGAATACTTATGTAAGTATAAAATTAGCGGAACTAAGATTCAGTGGAAATGAGTAGATGTTATTTATTTAAATCTTTTATAGCTACGCTCAAAGATACGTACGGATGACTCATT
This sequence comes from Zerene cesonia, assembly GCF_012273895.1. Taxonomy (NCBI): domain Eukaryota; kingdom Metazoa; phylum Arthropoda; class Insecta; order Lepidoptera; family Pieridae; genus Zerene; species Zerene cesonia. Next base: position 4,620,347 of record NC_052104.1, on the reverse strand, counting down.
CTTAGGTGATAAAGTATTGTACAAAACCATTGACCTAATGAAAAGTCCATATGAAAAATAACCTTTCAGATTATGATGTAAAGTTTTTAATGAACTAATTGCTTCGCTTACAGAAAGGGCTAAAGGAAACCCTACAGGGTTTCATCATCTATTTAATCATATTTAAAACAGTATAATAATTGTGGACGTTCTCCATTCAGGACATAACTGTGATTTCTTGAAGGAAATTGAAGACATTCCAAGTATAGGCCACCCAAATTATGTATATTTTGATTAATGAGTTTGATTATCATTTGTTCGTTTTTGATATGCATACTTACATCATTCAAAGTCGCTTTCTCTGTCCCTATGGCCATATGTATGCTTAAATCTTTTAAACTGCACATCAGATTTTGATGCGATTTTTTTTAATAGATAGAGTGATTAAAGAGGAAGGTTTATATGTATAGTAACATCTATTAAACTACTCCATATTTAACGCATTCGAAGCCGCGAGCAAAAGCTAGTATTATTATAAAACAGTGTAATTTAACAATATTTTTTTACACTTAATAGGGAGACGTATGACCTACTGACATTAAGCAGTGATGCGGTTTATGTAGCATAACTGCCTAAAAGGTGTATGATATTGATGCTTTAACACCCAAGTTATGTTGTATAAAAAGTTCGAGATATGTTATCTAAGTAAACTATAGCATACTAAACATAATTAATGCAAATAGATGCTCAACAGGGTCTGCATCACTAACCTTATCATTATGTTTTATTTTGCTTACTTTAGTTTTCTGGGTCAAAAGAATTGAGTTGTAGAGTTATGGCGATAGTAAATATTATTTGTATGGTGAACATAGTTACTTTTCTGATCTTCGTAGTCTTTGTTTTATCTTTTTTGTTTTTACTTGATCGTTATTGTAGGAAAAAGAAGTTGGATTTTATATAAGGTTTAGATTTTATATAATATTAGTAAATAGTAGCTGGAAACCGTGGCTTCACTTACGTGGTATCCCAGCTGAAGTAATTACTGTACCAAATTTATTACCAATTTAGTATAGTAATAACTTTAGATTCCAAGAGAGGTTTTGCGTGAAAGAGTTACAAACATCTGTAAATTTTTACAAACTTTTTGTGTTTATAATATAAGTAGGGCATCAACAAGATATTAATATTTTAAAATTAACAATTTATTTTTTTATATTTTCAGCTTGGTGTCTCTCCAATCACTAGAGCTACGAGAAAATCTATTGAAATCTCTACCAGAGTCGTTAAAAAACCTAACTAAGCTAGAACGGTTGGATCTCGGCGATAATGAAATTGAAGCACTGGTGAGTTTTTTATTTCTGTAATATGTCAGTTAAAATTAAAATAAATTGAGACTTGAAAGTATATTAAAACCAAACCCATAATAAAACCAAACCCTTATTGTTTTGAAATTAAAGAAAGAAATACATTCATATTTTTATACGTAATACGAATTTATCATAATAATGTGTCATCATATTTTTTCTTAGCCTGAGTTTATTGGTGAGCTACCCGCATTACAAGAGCTATGGCTGGATCACAACAAACTTCAGTATTTACCCTCGGAAATTGGCAACTTGAAAGCTTTAATTTGTTTGGACGTTAGTGAGAACAAGCTAGAGAAGATTCCAGAAGAAATCGGTGGTTTATGTTCCCTCACAGATCTGCATTTATCGCAGAATATGCTTGAAACTGTACCAAATGGTATTGGCGATCTGGGAAAGTTAGCGATATTGAAATTGGACCAAAATAGATTACATACGTTAAACGAGAATGTTGGAAGGTAACTATCACAATAATTTGTTTTGTAGTGAAAGCATTGATTGTCTTTTGTTAATCTGTATATTAATCTTACCAATTAAAATACATATTTGAATACTTGAATTGAATTCGGCTTTAAACAAAACAAATAAATAAACATAATCAGTGTCAGGTCTAAATCTCTGGAATTATTTGCAGGTGTACAAATCTACAAGAGCTTATATTGACGGAGAATTTTTTAATGGAATTACCGAGATCCATCGGGAATCTTAACGAGTTGACCGTACTGAATGTGGACAGGAATTCACTGGGCGACATACCGCAAGAGATCGGCAACATGACCCTCCTGGGAGTGCTAAGTTTGCGAGACAACAAGCTCACCAAATTGCCAAATGAATTAGGAAACTGCAAATCCCTCCATGTTTTAGATGTAAGCGGCAATCGGTGAGTAATCGGGTCATTAATTGTATGTGATTCTGTTGTTTTAAACCCAAGTTTTTACCAACGTGGATCCCGAAAGGCTAGTGAGAAATACATGTCGTAAACTTCTTACTGGTACCATAGGAAGATACGAAAAATATATAGATAAATGCCTGTATATTACTGCCATCTATTTTTCGGCATAAATATAAGAGTGGTTTTCCTGAATGGCTAACGTAAAGCTTGCATTATGCAGGAGTACATACTCTCTCTTACATAATAATATTGATAATATTTCATTCCATCCATTTGACATTCTCAATATGAGGAAAAACAATTGCCGAAATAAATATACAATGCAAACAATTGGCAAATAAGTAATTTGGAGATATTTTCATGTACTAACTGGAGGCGTTATAATTATTATGGGTACTTCTCGGTGTAAATTAATTATTTTATTCCTTTACAGATTACAATATCTTCCATATACGCTAGTGAATTTGGAGTTGAAAGCGGTGTGGTTATCGGAAAACCAGGCTCAACCCCTGTTAACCTTCCAAACAGACAGGGACGAGACAACGGGAGAGAATGTGCTCACTTGCTTTCTCCTGCCGCAGCTCAGTTACACACAACAGCCAGGTATCGATGATTGTTTGGCTGGCATACACCATTTCTTTGCTGTGATTTTAGTTATCATGAACGATGCGCTGTAATTAGTTCACTTTTTTTTAATAAGAGATATATTCCATTAAATAACAAAAATAATAATAATTCACGGACTCCTTTTTGCGTGATATAAATGGAGTGATTATTAAAATACTTATATAACTGATTTAATGTGTTCTATATTGATACATAATTGGTTCTCAATTAATTGGGTTTTTGATAAGGGTGTACAGAAAAAGTCATGGCATTAAAAAATAATGAAAATGGTATTTATTGAGAAATCTATATGGCGAATCAACATGTCATCATCAATTTAATAAATTCATGATAACTATGGAGTCAATGCTTTGGTTGCTTAATCAATATGCTTTACATTAAATAAACAGTTTTAAGAATCATACTAATTCATGACACAGTATAATATAATATGAAATCATGTAGTTATCTATCTGTATAATACAATAAATGAGACATAAATAATAGCAGAATTAATTATAATATATAGTAGGAAGGCCCAAATCTTCCTGTTCTTAAGGCTGTTTATATTAGATTTTATTTTTATACTATCACGTCACTAGCGTTATCGAGACGAGATACACAATCTTAATGTTCTATACAATATGGTAAAACAATGCCATGTATGCAAATGGTATTATCTGTTTTATGCTTTTTGTGCTTTTTCTTTAATTGTGCAAGAGTCTGTGTCTATACACTTTTAATTAGGTCTTTGTTTTGGTACCTTGCTGTATCAATAGGTATATTTGATGTGATGAATGATATAAAATTAGTAACATTTTATATAGTCAAATTGAACAATAGGATAATTAGTAAGAGAAAAAAAAATACACAAAAATAAATATCCAATTGTTGTCTATGAAACATGCTTCAAGTCAAGTATTCACATTATTTATATTATAATAAAGGGATTATGAAAATAAATCACAGTGTATAGGCACCGACCGGTGTTTGTTTTGTTTTGCCGTGTAAATACTAAACGTCACTTTTGACACAACACACATAGAGTTGGAACACACGTCAGAGGTCGGCAGTGGCACGTGGGTCAGGGAACACAGATTTAATTCTCAGTCACAAGAGCTTGATAGGATAAGAGGTAAGTAATGTATATAAATATGGATTTTTCAATATCGAAACACAATTCACAGCGCTGCTTTTCACACGTAGTGTAGATACCTCGTTTAGATTGGATATCCTTAGACATTTCAACTTGAAATATATTTATTTCAAAATTACATGTTTAATAGAATAGAAGGAATCGGTATTAAGAACTTCACTTTTGGTTCTTCGTCTCTTACCCGTAAGTTTATACATATGCCTACTGTACAATGTTTTCCAGACAGTGGTATTTGTCAATGTATATTGTGTCCTGTTTAATGTTGTGTTGTACGTTTTATATGTTGTCTCATGTCCTGGTTTTGCGTATTATGTTTAAACCCTAAAGTACTGTAACTAAGCGCAGTCCAATGCTATTGTTCTTTAGATCTTGGCTTATATAAATATTTACTACAAAATAATTAAATTGCAATTCTAAAATGTCATTTCGTATAACAGAGTCCACATTTTCACGAGACCACGATTCTGACGACGATTGGGAAGAAAAAGAAGCGTCACGCACTATTTCTGTGAAATTCAACGAAGACATGCCGGAAGCCAAAGAGGTGAGCAAATGCTGTTGTCCGTTTCTTTTCAGCGATAGATCGTTTCGTCCACATAGAACTGTTGATATCAATGTACCTTTGTGTGTACACAACACTGGCTATGCAATCAGAAACCAGTATAGGAATGTTAGGAGTTGGTTTAGCGATAGAGTATTTTCCAGACAAAGAGCATATTTAGCGCTAAGCTCTATACTAGTAGCGTTGGAATAAGATTTTTTATTTTGTTTAATAAACAGTATTATTTGTAAGCTTTATCTTTAGTCTAAGTTTGTATTCATTATTGGTTGTGTATACCCTGTGTTATATTGTTTCAAATGTGTTCAACGTTATTTTATTTTAAGCCTATTTATTTATTAATTATCCAATAAAACTACGTAAAAGTTTTGTATGTTTTATTTTAACAGCGTGTTGTATTATTTAGATAAGTATAATATATTTAGTTTTAGAACCATAGACTTGTATCTATAGCACAATGTATTATTTCCTAAAACCAAATTTGTGTTCGTATTAGAAACTCAATACCACTTCTTACCAGTTTTTCTCAAGAATTTACACAAACATCTTAAGCCCTATATATGTAGAGAATCTTTTATTTTCTTTAACAAAATAAGCTACACTGATACCATTTTATGAGATCGTTAAATATTACTGTAAAGTGTAAACAGTTAATTTAACACTGAGTCGGTATCATCAAACTCAATGGAATATTTCTATTTGTAAGTTTTACTCTAATTGTAGAGCTCTTTAAAAATTCCTTCATGTTTTGTACTATGCGATTACAAATCTTTATATACGCTTAAGTTATATTTGTGTTACCACTGTATAAAAATTTAAAACACATATATAAGTGCTTCATAAATTTATAAATTGATATTAAACTCTTACTATCCATGCTATGTATTCAAATATCCCTATATGTTATGGGAGAGGTAATGAATAACACAAACACAAAAGGAACGTTTTATTAAAGTTTTTGTATAGATTTTATTGTACATACAACGATTTGTACGCACCGAGTGCGTGCGCGTACGTCGTGCGTCCGTAATTCTTTCGCCGAGTCAAGTATTTAATTTCAAGGTGACGTCGATACAGGAAGACGAAGAGGCGTCCGATTCGTTCTTCAGCACGCAGATGTTAGGGCTGAGACGGCCTTTAAATGTAGTTCGCAAGCTAGTCACCACACAGCGGAGGAGTTCGCTGCAGAGACTATCTTTGTCTATAACTAACCTCGCTGAGGTACACTACGTTGGGTGCATTCACAAAAGTTTTCCTTGTTTTATTTATAGTATTTTTCGAAATGTTCATAGGCAATGCATTATGACTTATTTCGAAAAGAAGCATTTTGTTTTGTAATTTTTAGCTCGCTATATTATTTTGATTTGAAATGAGTTACATAATTCCAATAAAAATACTTTTGTACCTTGAATTCATGCTTTCAAATACATTATTTTAATAAGTGAAATACATTTAACTAATGCTAATTAGTATGTAATACGAAGGGTACGTTTGTAAAAAATTATTATTATTATTCCATTGCAGTCAACTTTATTGATATGTCGTTCGTTATATTTGAACAATACAATCGAGGTCATATAGATTAAAAGATATGGATCCAATTTCATCTATATCTGTAGTCGATACTAAATTACTTTGTGAATGCACTCGAATGCTGTATGCGCTGCCTCCACGATGCATTTAGATTTATCAATTTATTAGATTTTGCTACCTAGAAGAGATGCTGTAGGATGAAACAAAATTAGTATGCCTCTAAAATTATTCTAATTGTATACACATTATAATTTTGCGGATGTTTTACTTAAGCACATGTTTTGCAATGCTTTACTCATTTACATTGTAGATATTTAACTCCGTTATCAAACTTAAGATAATTTTTGTCGCATGCATTTACAACGTTTGTCTTTAGTTCGTGATCATATTACACAATAAGACCGGGTAAACAACATGAAACATTTACATCAACATGCCTTAAATTTATCCGATTTTTTTTGATATACTTACAAATTTTTTTTCACATTGAAAACATTTAATAACTATCTCCGTTATATATAATCGTTAATAGTAAATCAATTTTAAATCAATTTAAATCAATTTTAATTGTAAAAAGGATACGAAAATCTTCATTTAATCATACATTACCATAGAGCGTATCACTACGTGACATTCTCGACGTTACAAGAACACACTGTTTGCACTGCACTTATGACAGATAATTGAAGATCCTAAGACGTCCCAATCGTACGAAGGTAGAATGCTGTGTGATATCATATCCTCTGATTCACGCTTAGTTCTGTTCCACTTGATGAGCTTAATAGGCAATTATAAAATTTTGTGGGCATAAAGGTCACCTTACTGACTGTCATATGAGAGCACTATTGAAATATGTATTGTATGTTAATATTCACATATATGCATTATATATTGTAAGAACGAAAAAGACAAGATTTAAATATACGTCTTACTTTGGCAGTGCGCGGGATACAAATACATATTTGTTAATTTTATGACATTATGTGTGCGTCATTTTATCATTTTCACGTATTCAGTATGTTTACACAAAACCATGTGCAAATTTATTTTCTGTGGTGTGTCAAATGCAAAGAATATACTTGCACACATTGCATTTTCTATATTATATAATGTTGTAATTTGTAAATTTATTGTTATATTTTCATATTATTTTTATAATTTCTAAAAGTACACCGTTAAAATTTAACAAGATTTCCACAAAATGTTATATTATTCGATTTGGTGCCTTAGCACATGCCACCTATATATTGAATTAAAATTCTTATAACAGTACATTTCAATAGAATCATCTTTCGATCTATTGTTTTTATAATAGTTGCCTCGTTTGCTTTTGTTCGTGGTGTGTGTGTAGGAACCATAACACAGTCGTCAAATGTATAGATATTTTTACATTATTCATAATTATAGCATGTGCATGTATTTTTCTTATACCTAGTCTTGCCATAAATATTGTAATAAAGAAAAAAGAAAATTGTTAACTGCAAATAACATTTATTACTT
>NC_052104.1:4584394-4611758 GCF_012273895.1 Zerene cesonia | reverse complement strand
CTCAACAGGGCCTGCATCACTAACCTTATCATGATGTTTTATTTTGCTTACTTTAGTTTTCTGGGTCAAAAGAATTGAGTTGCAGAGTTATGGCGATAGTAAATATTATTTGTATGGTGAACATAGTTAGGAACTTTTCTGATCTTCGTAGTCTTTGTTTTATCTTTTTTGTTTTTACTTGGTCGTTATTGTAGGAAAGAGAAATTGGATTTTATATAAGGTTTAGATTTTATGTAATATTAGTAAATAGTAGCTGGAAACCGTGGCTTCACTTACGTGGTATCCCAGCTGAAGTAATTACTGTACCAAATTTAATACCAATTTAGTATAGTAATAACTTTAGATTCCAAGAGAGGTTTTGCGTGAAAGAGTTACAAACATCTGTAAATTTTTACAAACTTTTTGTGTTTATAATATAAGTAGGGCATCAACAAGATATTAATATTTTAAAATTAACAATTTATTCTTTTATATTTTCAGCTTGGTGTCTCTCCAATCACTAGAGCTAAGAGAAAATCTATTGAAATCTCTACCAGAGTCGTTAAAAAACCTAACTAAGCTAGAACGGTTGGATCTCGGCGATAATGAAATTGAAGCACTGGTGAGTTTTATATTTCCTTAACATGTCAGTTAAAATTAAAATAAATTTAGGCTTGAAAGTATATTAAAACCAAACTTTCTTGGTTATGGTCTTGGTGTACGCGAAATACATTCATATTTTTATAGGTAATACGAATTTATAATAATGTGTCATAATATTTTTTTTTAGCCTGAGTTTATTGGTGAGCTACCCGCATTACAAGAGCTATGGCTGGATCACAACAAACTTCAGTATTTACCCTCGGAAATTGGCAACTTGAAAGCTTTAATTTGTTTGGACGTTAGTGAGAACAAGCTAGAGAAGATTCCAGAAGAAATCGGTGGTTTATGTTCCCTCACAGATCTGCATTTATCGCAGAATATGCTTGAAACTGTACCAAATGGTATTGGCGATCTGGGAAAGTTAGCGATATTGAAATTGGACCAAAATAGATTACATACGTTAAACGAGAATGTTGGAAGGTAACTATCATAATAATTTGTTTAGTAGTGATGGCAATGATTGTCTTTTGTTTAATCTTACCAATTAAAATATTTGAATTGAATTCGGCTGGAATTATTTGCAGGTGTACAAATCTACAAGAGCTTATATTGACGGAGAATTTTTTAATGGAATTACCGAGATCCATCGGGAATCTTAACGAGTTGACCGTACTGAATGTGGACAGGAATTCACTGGGCGACATACCGCAAGAGATCGGCAACATGACCCTCCTGGGAGTGCTAAGTTTGCGAGACAACAAGCTCACCAAATTGCCAAATGAATTAGGAAACTGCAAATCCCTCCATGTTTTAGATGTAAGCGGCAATCGGTGAGTAATCGGGTCACGAATTGTATGTGATTCTATTGTTTTAAACCCAAGTTTTTACCCATGTGGATCCCCAAAGGCTAGTGAGAAATACATGTCGTAAACTTCTTACTGGTACCATAGGAAGATACGAAAAATATATAGATAAATGCCAGTATATTACTGCCATCTATTTTTCGTCGTAAATATAAGAGTGGTTTTCCTGAATGGCTAACGTAAAGCTTGCATTATGCAGGAGTAGGTACTTCTCTTATATAATAATATTGATAATATTTCATTCGATCCATTTGACATTCTCAATATGAGGAAAAACAATTGCCGAAATAAATATACAATGCAAACAATTGGCAAATAAGTAATTTGGAGATATTTTCATCTACTAACTGGGGGCGTTATAATTATTATGGGTACTTCTCGGTGTAAATTAATTATTTTATTCCTTTACAGATTACAATATCTTCCATATACGCTAGTGAATTTGGAGTTAAAAGCGGTGTGGTTATCGGAAAACCAGGCTCAACCCCTGTTAACCTTCCAAACAGACAGGGACGAGACAACGGGAGAGAATGTGCTCACTTGCTTTCTCCTGCCGCAGCTCAGTTACACACAACAGCCAGGTATCGATGATTGTTTGGCTGGCATACACCGTCGCTTTGCTGTGATTTTAGTTATCATGAACGATGCGCTGTAATTAGTTCACTATTTTTCAATAGGAGATAAATAACAAAAATAATAATAATTCACGGACTCCTTTTTGCGTGACATAAATGGAGTGATAATTAAAATACTTATATAATTGATTTAATGTGTTCTATATTGATACATAATTGGTTGTCAATTAATTGGGTTTTTGATAAGGGTGTACAGAAAAGAGTCATGGTATTAAAAAAGAATGAAAAGGTATTTATTGAGAAATCTATATGGCGAATCAACATGTCATCATCAATTTAATAAATTCATGATAACTATGGAGTCAATGCTTTGGTTGCTTAATCAATATGCTTTACATTAAATAAACAGTTTTAAGAATCATACTAATTCATGACACAGTATAATATAATATGAAATCATGTAAAGATAGTTATCTATCTGTATATATACAATAAATGAGACATATATAATAGCAGAATTAATTATAATATATAGTAGGAAGGCCCAAATCTTCCTGTTCTTAAGGCTGTTTATATTAGATTTTATTTTTATACTATCACGTCACTAGCGTTATCTAGACGAGATACACAATCTTAATGTTCTATACAATATGGTAAAACAATGCCATGTATGCAAATGGTATTATCTGTTTTATGCTTTTTGTGCTTTTTCTTTAATTGTGCAAGAGTCTGTGTCTATACACTTTTAATTAGGTCTTTGTTTTGGTACCTTGCTGTATCAATAGGTATATTTGATGTGATGAATGATATAAAATTAGTAACATTTTATATAGTCAAATTGAACAATAGGATAATTAGTAAGAGAAAAAAAATACACAAAAATAAATATCCAATTGTTGTCTATGAAACATGCTTCAAGTCAAGTATTCACATTATTTATATTATAATAAAGGGACTATGAAAATAAATCGCAGTGTATAGGCACCGACTGGTGTTTGTTTTGTTTTGCCGTGTAAATACTAAACGTCACTTTTGACACAACACACATAGAGTTGGAACACACGTCAGAGGTCGGCAGTGGCACGTGGGTCAGGGAACACAGATTTAATTCTCAGTCACAAGAGCTTGATAGGATAAGAGGTAAGTAATGTATATAAATATGGATTTTTCAATATCGAAACACAATTCACAGCGCCGCTTTTCACACGTAGTGTAGATACCTCGTTTAGATTGGATATCCTTAGACAATTCAACTTGAAATATATTTTTCTAAATTACATGTTTAACAGAATAGAAGTAATCGGTATTTTGGATCATTCAAATGAACACTAAAGAACTTCACTTTTGGTTCTTCGTCTCTTATCCGTAAGTTTTCACATATGCCTACTATACAATGTTTTCCAGGCAGTGGTATTTGTCAATGTATATTGTGTCCTGTTAAATGTTGTGTTGTACGTTTTATATGTTGTCTCATGTCCTGGTTTTGCGTATTATATTTAAACCCTAAAGTACTGTAACTAAGCGCAGTCCAATGCTATTGTTCTTTAGATCTTGGCTAATATAAATATTTACTACAAAATCATTAAATTGCAATTCTAAAATGTCATTTCATATAACAGAGTCCACATTTTCACGAGACCACGATTCTGACGACGATTGGGAGGAAAAAGAAGCGTCACGCACTATTTCTGTGAAATTCAACGAAGACATGCCGGAAGCCAAAGAGGTGAGCAAATGCTGTTGTCCGTTTCTTTTCAGCGGTAGATCGTTTCGTCCACATAGAACTGTTGATATCAATGTACCTTTGTGCGTACACAACACTGGCTATGCAATCAGAAACCAGTATAGGAATGTTAGGAGTTGGTTTAGCGATAGAGTATTTTCCAGACAAAGAGCATATTTAGCGCTAAGCTCTATACTAGTAGCGTTGGAATAAGATTTTTTATTTTGTTTAATAAACAGTATTATTTGTAAGCTTTATCTTTAGTTTAAATTTGTATTCATTATTGGTTGTGTATACCCTGTGTTATATTGTTTCAAATGTGTTCAACGTTATTTTATTTTAAGCCTATTTATTTATTAATTATCCAATAAAACTACGTAAATGTTTTGTATGTTTTATTTTAACAGCGTGTTGTATTATTTAGATAAGTATAATATATTTAGTTTTAGAACCATAGACTTATATCTATAGCACAATGTATTATTTCCTAAAACCAAATTTATGTTCGTATTAGAAACTCAATACCACTTCTCCTACCAGTTTTCCTCAAGAATTTACACAAACATCTCAAGCCCTATATATGTAGAGAATCTTTTATTTTCTTTAACAAAATAAGCTACACTGATACCATTTTATTAGATCGTTAAATATTACTGTAAAGTGTAAACAGTTAATTTAACACTAAGTCGGTATCATCAAACTCAATGGAAAATTTCTATTTGTAAGTTTTACTCTAATTGTAGAGCTCTTTAATAATTCCTTGATATGTTTTGTACTATGCAATTACAAATCTTTATATACGCTTAAGTTATATTAGTGTTACCACTGTACAAAAATTTAAAACACATATATAAGTGCTTCATAAATTTATAAATTGATATTAAGCTCTTACTATCATGCTATGTATTCAAATATCCCTATATGTTACGGGAGAGGTAATGAATAACACAAACACAAAAGGAACGTTTTATTCAAGTTTTTGTATAGATTTTATTGTACATACAACGATTTGTACGCACCGAGTGCGTGCGCGTACGTCGTGCGTGCGTAATTCTTTCGCCGAGTCAAGTATTTAATTTCAAGGTGACGTCGATACAGGAAGACGAAGAGGCGTCCGATTCGTTCTTCAGCACGCAGATGTTAGGGCTGAGACGGCCTTTAAATGTAGTTCGCAAGCTAGTCACCACACAGCGGAGGAGTTCGCTGCAGAGACTATCTTTGTCTATAACTAACCTCGCTGAGGTACACTACGTTGGGTGCATTCACAAAAGTTTTCCTTGTTTTATTTATAGTATTTTTCGAAATGTTCATAGGCAATTCTTTATGACTTATTTCGAAAAGAAGCATTTTGTTTTGTAATTTTTATCTCGCTATAATATTTTGATTTGAAATGAGTTACATAATTCCAATAAAAATACTTTTGTACCTTGAATTCATGCTTTCAAATACGTTATTTTAATAAGTGAAATACAATTAACTAATACTAATTAGTATGTAATACAAAGGGTACGTTTGTAAAAAAATATTATTATTATTCCATTGGAGTCACCTTTATTGATATGTCGTTCGTTATATTTGAACAATACAATCGAGGTCATATAGATTAAAAGATATGGATCCAATTTCATCTATATCTGTAGTCGATACTAAATTACTTTGTGAATGCACTCGAATGCTGTATGCGCTGCCTCCACGATGCATTTAGATTTATCAATTTATTAGATTTTGCTACCTAGAAGAGATGCTGTAGGATGAAACAAAATTAGTATGCCTCTAAAATTATTCTAATTGTATACACATTATAATTTTGCGGATGTTTTACTTAAGCACATGTTTTGCAATGCTTTACTCATTTACATTGTAGATATTTAACTCCGTTATCAAACTTAAGATAATTTTTGTCGCATGCACTTACAACGTTTGTCTTTAGTTCGTGATCATATTACACAATAAGACCGGGTAAACAAACATGAAACATTTACATCAACATGCCTTAAATTTATCCGATTTTTTTGATATACTTACAAATTTTTTTTCACATTGAAAACATTTAATAACTATCTCCGTTATATATAATCGTTAATAGTAAATCAATTTAAATCAATTTTAATTGTAAAAAGGATACGAAAATCTTCATTTAATCATACATTACCATAGAGCGTATCACTACGTGACATTCTCGACGTTACAAGAACACACTGTTTGCACTGCACTTATGACAGATAATTGAAGATCCTAAGACGTCCCAATCGTACGAAGGTAGAGTGCTGTGTGATATCATATCCTCTGATTCACGCTTAGTTCTGTTCCACTTGATGAGCTTAATAGGCTAAACGGCAATTATAAAATTTTGTGGGCATAAAGGTCACCTTACTGACTGTCATATGAGAGCACTATTGAAATATGTATTGTATGTTAATATTCACATATATGCATTATATATTGTAAGAACGAAAAAGACAAGATTTAAATATACGTCTTACTTTGGCAGTGCGCGGGATACAAATACATATTTGTTAATTTTATGACATTATGTGTGCGTCATTTTATCATTTTCACGTATTCATTATGTTTACACAAAACTGTGTGCAAATTTATTTTCTGTGGTGTGTCAAATGCAAAGAATATTCTTGCACACATTGCATTTTCTATATTATATAGTGTTGTAATTTGTAAATTTATTGTTATATTTTCATATTATTTTTATAATTTCTAAAAGTACACCGTTAAAATTTAACAAGATTTCCACAAAATGTTATATTATTCGATTTGGTGCCTTAGCACATGCCACCTATATATTGAATTAAAATTCTTATAACAGTACATTTCAATAGAATCATCTTTCGATCTATTGTTTTTCTAATAGTTGCCTCGTTTGCTTTTGTTCGTGGTGTGTGTGTAGGAACCATAACACAGTCGTCAAATGTATAGATATTTTACATTATTCATAATTATAGCATGTGCATGTATTTTTCTTATATATAAGTTGTTCTTTAATACCGCATTCAACATTTTAGATTGATGAAAATTAATATTAACCTGTAGCCTTTTTATGATGTAGGGTTGCCACCTGACTGAAGTAAAAAAATTTTTCAGTACCATTTTTAAAACTTTTCCACGTAAAAATTTGTACCAACGGGTGGCACTCCTAGAAAAGTGTCTTAGCGCTTTATTCAATGCAATTTATGTTCAATAGACGCCATTCGTCCGGCAAAACACACCTCACCCGAAGGAGTTGAAGGCGAAAGCTGTGAAACTGTTCACGAGGACACCGGAGCAGCCCGCGCAAACGAACGAACCGCCAACCACTAATGGGATTGTCGCGTCGCCGGAACCCGTGCAGACGATTACGGAGATTGTTGAAGTATGTTTGTTATTTTTTTGTTTATGATCTGTAGATGTTTTTGTATATGGGGAGTTTGCTTGCCAATTTCGAGAAGAAATGATAAATCGTGGGTATACTTAAAATTAGAATTTTTTGTATGTATCTTGGAAACTATTCGATGATATTTTCATCTGCACCATTCGGTATATTTACTATTCTTTGTATTTATTGTGATTTAGAATGATTGATTGGAAATTTGATTATAGAACATAAGATTTTATTAATTTTGGACAATCAATGTTATAATATTATTTTAATAAAAGAGTTTAAAATGAAATTTATCAACAGCCACCGCAAATACAGCAAACGACAGTGGCACCCGAAGTTGCTAGGGATGAAGATAGCGACAGTCAAACAGCTCAAGATAAAGAGTCATCTGAAGATGAAAATGACGACAACGACGATTCTGACGAATTGGAGGTAGGATATTTCATGTGTTTTGCTGCATTTGAATAAATTAACCCACATCGATAAATATTTATTAGAAATTAGATTGTAGGTAGTTGGAGAGCATTAATTTTATGGAGTACACTTATGGCAGTTTACTGGGTAGCATTTAATCGCATTGATCCCCACCAATACTGCATTTAATTAAAGCAAGATAATAACTAACACATTAAACTGCTTCAGAACTAATTTTACTAAGATCGTCGAGGGAAAGTTGGGGCTCTAGGCTTTTCTGTTAACGTCAAATGGGGTCGGATTAGCTTTCTAAATGATAAGTAATAATTAGGTAGACATTTTCTTCGACATCATCTTGCAATTATAATAAATAACATTTTCCTTTGAAAGTTGTCGATTGGTTTTGCTTTTAATTAGCATCAATCGCTGGTGCTTGAAAATTCTAGGCACTGTGATTCAAAAGCATATGTAATGTTCGTAGTAGTGATAGTGGCAAACTTTGCAATGATATGAACTTTAGCATTTAATATAATGCCATATAAAGTTCATCAAACGCTATGTTATGAAGGGATTCTATCTATATTTGAGCGATAGGAGAGATAGTTATTATAACTCATAGTTAAAGTTTACGGTTACGGTTAAGGTTAACGAAACCGAAGAGAATTGCCGTATTTTATAAAAAGTTGCTGGAGGGCGTCGACATTTACGATTTATATTCCCACAAAATTGTTGACATATGGTTTTATAAGAATTTTATGTAGGTAAAAAGATCTACTGATTTTATTAATGCGTTTATAAAAGTAGTATTGATTGTTGCAAGAAATAAGTGCGCACGGTCACATGATTTTGGGATTTTTAATAAGAATGTTTCAGAACATGACTTGGGGCTCATACGTTGTATATTGCATTATACGTCGTTAATAATTTTCTTTTTAAGGAATGGTTTCAAAATAATCAAATTCAATGGAATATTGTAGAAATCGTTAAAGAAATACGTAAGATTACTAGATATTCTACGCAATATAACCCTTGAATCGCTCTTCTAGTCCGAAATGCCATATTTAGAATACGTGTACCGTTATTGCTTACAAGGTGTTCAAAGTATGAGTCCTAAATGTCACGTTCCGCATATAGCAAACGTTTGTAGAAGCAATTCCGCCCCAAACGCCATTTTCGTATACTACTTTCCGTATAACTTTAACACCGTGTACAACGTTTAAGTCCCAAACTGCCCGTTCCGTATATATCAAACGGAGCGCTGTGTTTCGCTCGCGTGTACCGGTATTGCTTCTACATAGTGTGCAAAATGTGAGTTCGAAACGGAATGTTCCGCACACGAGCGGCGGTATCGCTTACTAACCGCGGGCGTGGGCGCAGCGGGGCGGGCGGCGGGTAGCGTGGCGCGGGGTGTCCGACCGGGCGGCGGCCCCGGCGGGCCGGCTGCACCGCCGCGACACCCCGCACCATCTGAAGAACAAGCGCGTCAACCCGGTGGACTCGGCGCGGGCGAGGGAGATTATCGCGCAGGTGCATACGCATGCTTGGAACTTCGCTTGCGGTGGCGTGATTTGTTGTTGGGGCCATGTTAGATAGAAACTGAACAAAAGTATAAAAGATGTTGAGTTGAGCCCCCCCTTATCGCATTGGAATTCCTATATGTATGTTCCTTCAAATATCTAGGCAACACTTTAATGGCAACTCTGAGCACCACATCATGATCCGAGTCCTGGATATTTAGTCGGTCTACCAACATATTGTTACGCCACTGCGCTTGTACTAACACTGATATATTTTGCACATTTTTTTAATAACAAATTGTCATACGTTGTCGCATTTACGTATAGTTAATGAACGTTAAATAATCAATAAGCTGAAAGCCAATACTTTTTTTTGTTTTTAAGCGTAATTTTTTTAAACGCTTATTACTGAATTAAAAAGTACTCATACCAGTTTTCGTCAACAAAAAATAAACATACTTTCATTATAAAGGAAAAGTTCTATGTAAAAGTAAAAGGTCATTTATGTATCAATGAAAATACTATTTGAATTTATTGCCCATTGTAGCCAGAAAGCCAATAATCGATTTATCAGAGAAGATAAAAAATAATAGCTTGGGTGTGTCGAATTGTTGTTTATATTAAATTCTGTTATTCACCGAAGAATTAACTTTCTATCAATCGCAATGAAATTTAAAATCTGGTTTAAAATAGTGTTTTACTTAATTTTTAATAGTGGTTTACTTATGTACATGAAAATATGTAGGATACATATATTATATTTTGACAGTAGATAATTTTTGCACCGATTGAAAAAAGAAAATCGCTACATGTAACGTTCCGTTCTTATAAGTACAGTTAATTACATTGTCGTAGATTGACGCTCACAAAGTAGATTGCAATCGTGGGCTTTTCATCATGATGGCTATCTACTAAACAAACTTACTCCGCTACGTACGCGGACTCGCGAAAGGGTAAAAGCTGACTTTGAAATTTCTTACTCGTTCGAGAACAGCAAAAACAATAGAGTCGTGAGATCGCATATGTATATCATGGATTATTGTGTGTGACACCACTTGAGAAATTACTCGTGTTTGTTTTTTAGACGCGCGTTTAATGTTGTGTAAAACAAAAAAAAAGTCTTTGTCCAAAAAGTGGGTTAGATTATAGCGTAATAAACAATAAATCTTCCGGTGGAATCGTTTCTGTGAGTGCGACTGACTGACTGAAGCGTGGGTAATTGTTGGAATACGGCTGTCACGGGCTGGTGCGCGGGCCCTCAAGCACATCGCTCGCGGCAGACGTATACCCTCAGTGACGTTCGCAGAAACCGACTTGCACACCGTTCGCATCATGCTCCTTTTGCAATCGATCGATAAAACTTTCAAATGTAACTTAATTAAAACTTAGTTGAGTAAAATGAGGTGCTTGAAAGCGGCGGGAGGATGGCTAGCCCGGGTGAGATACGACGAAAGATAACGCGACATTTAAAACAAGATTTCAATTTAGATCCGGGCAGGTTTTGTTTGGCTTCGTTTTTATTTATTTTGTTCGTGTTCATTGTAATTCATCATGTTCACCGGAATTTCCTTGCATGCTGTAGCTTAAAAGGTCAAACTTGGATAGTGTTATGAAGAAAATTTATTAAAATGGTGCGTTTTCGCAGGCTATTAAGAAACGAGAACAACCAGAAGAACATAAAACGGATAATGAAGAGGAAGTGGACGATGTACCTGATGGTGAGTGGCTTTTCTTTCTTTTGTTAAACATGAGACGTTTCTCAGAGCAGAACTTATAATTGCTACATTTTTATTTAGAAACATAAAATAGCCATGCGAAATTTCTATAAGGTGTTTAGTATTTTCAACAGTCTTAATATAAAATAATAAAAATTATGTGACTGGATGTACTAATCAAAAAGTGATTTTATATATTTTTGTTATTACCGGCATCGATTTGAATATTATTAAAGCTCTTAAGAATCGAGCATAAACAGTAAAAGCATTGATATCACATATTAATAATTAATATTAATTATGATGGAGAAATATAGATAAAATAAGTAAATAGATGAACCATACGCAGTTTGAGAAGTATCTCTTTTCTGTTCTGTTATTGTGTGAAGAAGACCTTTAACGCGTAGATATGAAAGTATCGCCGTGTATGGTGACATCGGTTGTGCACGATGCGCCGAGATAAATCGTTGCGACACTTCACGCGGTCGTGACCACATTTGTTCTGTGGGATCACGAGGATAAATTAACTTAGTTCATGCCTCTAGATTCTGGTACATTTGTGCACGAAACATTATCTTTTGTGAGCTCTTTATGTTTGTAAATAAACCGTCTGTGACCGCTGTAGATGCTTGGAGCCATGTATGAATTGTATTGGATTATTCGGATTTATCGTTTTATGAAATGCAATAAATATATAATTTAAAGTATAGATTAGTCAAAATTGTTAAATTGTCCATATGCATGCAGTCGTCCTATCGGATTGTGGTCATTTAAACGTACATAATATTAAACAGGGACTTCGTTCCCCATTAATAAAAAAATATCTGTCAAATGCAATCTCATCAATCAATAAATTAAACCTTATCATGGATATAAAAGATAAACGTTGTTTTATTTATCAAGGTTGTACTTATGGGCTTTAAGAGCTAAAAATATTTGCCATGGAATCAATGAGGCAATGTTTTTCATTCGCAACGTTTTAGGGCATGTAATCAGTAGGTATCGTAACGTTATCAGCTTATCTAGCCCACTACGTGCCATATTGCTACGTATGGCCAGTGTGTCGTTTACTTTTGATAAGATCGCGCCGATTTCTGCGCTCATTAAAACGATTTAGTGTCCATTGCGTGCATCAAATAATGCATTAGAAAATTTAACCTTCGTGTGTGATTCTAGCAACTCGTATGCGTGGGCGGCACGTCCACGTCACGATATTGTTTTGGTTGCATTCGCTCAAAAATAGTTCGTTCGGACGCATTCTCGCAATATCGAGTGACACGAATATATTCAAATAATATTTCATAATGTGATTTTCAATGCGATTTATTCTACACATGCGCATATATAAATAAGTTGAATTACCAGTTGTTATACTACAATTAGTGTTTATTTCAATAAGAATTATTCTTGGACGTCAATTGTATGCACAGGGGTAATGTACAGATGTATAATAAATAGATCATATGAATACGTAAATGTCGTTTAGTTCGCTCGAAACGTCGATCGTTGAAGGCCAAGTGAAGCTATTGTTGTTGTAGTTGGTAAATATTGTCATGTGATCCATGTCTCCGTTGAGCTATACTTATGCTATACTTGTGTTCTACGGAAGTCGCGATCTGCTCTATTAATTGAATGGTTTGTTTGTAATCCGTTAGTTTTCTGCTTTCTCTAAAATGTAAGGAACGTTAGTTTAAATTTTTGTTGTAGTACAAGACTCGTGTAAAGTTTTTAGGTTTTAAGTTCTTGTTCGGACTTTTATTATTATTAGATATCTATATCACAAAATGTGATGAATACTTGCATGTTTGTAAAATCAATACTAAAATCTCGACTAAAATTTAATAGCATGTTAAATTACTATCGTGTAAGGACTTTGTAATATATTATTTAATATCATTAACCTTACCAACAATGTTATTGAACTAACATTATCTTATCAGAGCGACAAAAGCGATGTAAGTTCGAACAGTGGTCAAGATATCCTTTGCCAAGAAAGTCGTATAATATTTTTTGCATAATTTAAAACTAAGCTCTACCCAAGGAATCGTTTTGCACGACTTTCCCATAATTATTATAGTGAAAGTGTTCTAGAATTAAATTATTTTAATTGTTATAGTGACTGTTTGCACACACATAAGCAAGTTATATTTCATTTTATGTAACTCGCGAGAAGCAAGTTATACCTAAATTTGTTCGAGTAATAACAAACTCAACGATGGTAAACGTGTTTTATGTTCATGAATCGACATCACGAATTTTCTCCTGTCATATTTGATTGTCTTCCATGTCGGGCCTCCATCTCTTCCGCGAAGCGAATTGACAGTACCTTTGTCTAGCGATTAGATGAGATGTTATGAACAAAGTTTTAACCTCAATTAACTCTGACAACGCTGAGCTTGTTCTCAGTCTTGTGATCATTTACTTGTACATCATTATTCATTTTGTATAAAGAGCATCGCAGTCATTTGCTTTCATACTATACTCTGTATTTTATATTGCTTAAATGCTACAATTAATTTGCTAATAGAAAGTGCCTTCAAAGTTGACAGATTCACACGGTAATATTTTTAAGTTCAAACAATTAAATAAATAAGGTTATATACGAGTATAGAAGCTATGAAAGACAAACGTTTAGAAGTGAAATTAAGTGTTCGGAGTGACGGGTCTTTGAGTCGGAATAGTGCGAGAAGTAGTACGAGAAGTAATCGCAGCAATTTGAGCAACAGTAGTAGCGGCCTGCCCGTGAGTGAAATATTTGCGACAGACCGTTATGCGCCACCGCAGAATAGAGCTTTTGATATATTAGATAAGTACCGGAGACAGCCGCAACAGTACGGATATGCGTATCCGGCGCAAAGCCTGCAAGCTCTAAACCAGTATGAGCAACCGAGACACGGACGTTTCCCGGATAGGAACAGCGCGTATGTTGAGTACGCGGCACCGTTAAGAGAACACGGTTCGGAATACCCGCTCCGGGCGGTGTATCCGAGCTATCAGCCAGTGTACAATAACCCTTCAACTCAAATATACGGCACACTACCACGCAATGGACATTACATAGAAGATAACAACGCCCAAGCCGCTGCTCATTATACCTTACCGGCTAGAACAGCTCGACGGGTTCGCATAAGTGAACTGCAACCTACTGTACATGGATATGGTACGTTGAATACTAGCTATGCAGAATTAGCGTAATTAATGACTGTTACATAACATTGTATGTCCTATACATTAATTATGTGTTAATTCGTTCTTATTATTTATTATTTATAAGTACTTTTACTAAATTATAGTTCAAGTAAACGATAAATTCAAATATGAGTAATAAAATTTCGTAACTGTAAAATAAACTTATAAATTCCAGTAGGATATCTTTGAAAACGTTTAAGATATCAACATTTTACTTCGAGGAGAAATTGGCCTTAGAAAGCTGCTTTGAATAGAAACTAATCTTGTCATCGACCTAAAGCTTTACCATATCTCATGAATTTATACAAAGATGCTATTTATAAAATCATAATATTGGAAAGATAGAAGATAGCCTTTGACTTTTGCAAAGAATTACATTATAAATGGCGATTACATTCCAAAATATGCGATTGTTCGCCGAGTTTCTTTGACAAGTATATGATACTAGCTTTTCGCCCGCGGCTTCGCCCGCGTATAATTCGGTTATATCGCGCGACATGGTAAGGAATATTTTCTTCGTATTAAAAAGTATGTTTTGTTCTTTCCCACGTTTAGCTCCATCTACATACCAAGTTTCATCAAAATCGGTTTGACAATAACGAACTTTCATACAAACTTTCATCCCCTCTTTCAACCCTTTCTACCCTTTTTTCGCGATAAAAAGTATCCTATGTCCTTTCCCAAGTTCAGTTCTATCTTCATACCAAATTTTGTCAAAATCGGTTCAGTGGTTTTGGCGTGAAAGCGTAACAGACAGACAGACAGACAGAGTTACTTTCGCATTTATAATATTAGTAGGGATGAGAGTTTTTTTCATTTAAACTCTTAAATTATGTCCATAATAATTCGCGATACACAGCTCATATCAATTAGTATTAAATTATTTTATATAATTATTTTTATATCAATGACGTCATAGCGAATCAGATGCAGGATACTCTTTGGTAGATAGATATTTCTGCGTGTTTGCATATATAGGACGAGATGAACCCTCTAGGGACGGACAACAATAGAAACAGGGCTCCCCGGGCAGTGGTGCGCTCTAATGATCCACAACAGGTGCAAACCGCCTCCGTCCCACAGTTCTTTATGAGCTTCTTTATGATACACTCATTCACTTTCATAGCGTTATTTTGAGTGATCTTTATTTAATGAGTTTCATTAACATGGCCGTTACAAAGTCAGCTGTTCGCGGTATTATGTGTTCGCTTATGGAATTCACATTCAAAGCAAGTAAGAATTTGCTATTAGCACAAAGCACTTATTTCTAACCAATCAGATCGACTTACTTTAAAGACATGTTCCTAATAAACAAATTGCCGTTATACTTTTGTAGCCCTCGATCATTCTTTATCAACGTTTTGGTATGTGCATAGAGCATACCGGTTTTCGAAGGTCGATGGCAAAATAACATCATTTATATTTTTGTTTGTGACGCCTACAGCTCTGTCACGTCGAACGTTTTTGAACTTGCGTTGACTTTTAAGTTTATTTAAAAGAAAGCCACAAATACTTCGATAGATATTGTATTTATACATTTATAGCACTCCTCCAAATAGCGTTTATCTATGATCAATTGAAACAGTATTGTTGCATAACATTTAATCTGTAACAACTTGCGTATAAGAAAAACTAAACTTAATCTTTTCCGTTCTAAAATATTATTATGTCGTTACTAACCTTATCAGATAGAAAGTGCGGTAACTGTAGGTGGTCTTTGCGAGCTGCATGATTTACAAACATAAACAGAAATATGGATAATACAAATATAAAATTTTATTATTTGTACATTCAACTTTGTAACTTCTAACCCTAACGGTTTATATTCGAAATTTTGTTCGGATGTTAAAGATCGACAAATAGAGGTATATGCATTGTTCGGGCGAACTTTGAACGTGATCTCTTGCTACCTTGAATAACAATCGCATTGATAGCAATACGACCATTTAACCTATGCGGTGCTGAAAGTTAGCTATTGGCGTGGATGAGTTTTATGGTTTGATATTTGCATGTTCATGAACCGATCGAAGTTCAGACCGCGACCGCCGCTGGTGAACTTAGCTCGAAATAACGTTACCACCCGATTTAATTTCAACTCAGGTTCATATTGCCTTCGGCTCGTAAAGGTCGAACACGTAATGTCTCGTGAGACAAACGATTCCTTGCTATTATCTTAGTCAATGTGAATGCTATTGGAATATTGTAAGTGACTACTATATAGAATTTTAATTTCTGCACGCGTTGAATTTTTTTATCATATGCGATACTTGAACTAGAAATTATTATGGTCAACATTTCGTTATTTACTCATTGGTTCTGTAATTTTTATTAACCATCTTCGTTTGCTCTAAAGGTACAAAGATGAGCATTCGATTCATAAATAAAAAAAAAAAACTATTCAGCACACGCATTTATCTACATATACTTCAAAACATAATAATGAAGATAGAAAGGCTTTTAGAAATTGTGTCTTACAACATGACTACCTTATATACAAACTATTTATTTAAAGTGCTCTAATACTCGACTTATAGAGTGGATATTAGCCTATTGAGTAGGCGACAAAAATGATTCCATTAACCATATAAGTACCTCGTCAATCATGTGACAGCATAGCAAATTACTAGATATTACTTTCCAAGTCATATGTTAATGTCAGAGATCGTAAATTGGGCGATATTCCGACGTATAAAAAAGCCTTTCGCTACAAAGTAATTACTTTGATATAACACTCGTACATTCCTAGTGCTTTACTAGATTCTGAGTTCGAAATGAAAACATCCGGTTCATTTTGTGATTGTTTGAAATATTGTAACAATATAAATATGTTATTTTAGAGAACAGATATTTTTATGATGTTAGGTCAATGTACTTTATGGTAAGTTCTTTATTGAGATATTCGAAGTATTACTTTTGTGTGTAGTAATACTCAACCCAACAACAACATACGTATTTATTGAAAATATCATTGGTTAAGTTATTTATAAAATGTCTTGGTATTATGTTTATCTTCTGCTATATTTATCATTTCACATCGGTATTTTATCTAAAAGTAATCTGAATACGCATTCAACGTCCACCTTTTGTGTCTGAATGTACCTTTCTCTATTTCATTCCATCTGTATATAAATCAATCTTGTGGTAACTATGCCCTAGAGTTTCTCCCATTGCTCGGGCCCATTGCGGACCGGTAGCCAAACCGCATACGTTGTGAATAATCAAAGTGCGGACGCTGTGGGGTTACTGCGGTTAACACCCGCGCCTCTGTCGGATCTTGAAAGCGAACCTGTGAAATGAGCTATTGAAGCGCAACCGTCATCTGATACCCTATAGTTAAACCGTGTAAATTGCACTATAATTCCATTGCAGATAAAAGATTACCGCGTCATTTTATACTAGTCTTGGCGGAAATTCCACTTTAGAATTGTTTATGTTGGATCCATTTTCTTCAATAGTTATTTCATAGAATTACACTTTAACATATTTTGATAGGTTTTATACTGGTAATATCGCAATTGTTTGATAAAACTAGCAATTAAACTAATCAGAAAAAAAAATCTTTAAAGTACAACTCAATAACCTCTTGCTTTACAATAGAACATAATAGAGCCATCAAAGTCTCACATACGTACAACTTTTTATTACTTTATGATGGTACAATAAGTTTGAGATACGGTACACGAATACAGGATATCAATTTCACATCACGTCCAGTTACGAAACAAAAGCGTCTCTAATCGTACGAAATTCTTCACAAACGACATCACCGATCGTCATACCGTTATGTGGAATATAAAAAACCTTAAAAGAAAACCGAGTGCCTATTAAGTATTTTCCCATTTATAGCACATCAATAGGTTCATGAGACCTGCGGATGTTTTGTTTTAATAATTAATCATGAATGAGGTACTTATTAGAAGAAAATCGCTTTAATTATACATGCAATAAACATTAACATTTGAAACGATGAATAACAGTAAAGTTGCCAGTTAAATATTCATGCAACCGCCAATAACAATATATTTCATCAAAGAATTTCAAAAGATATATAGTAAGTTTCTATTTGAATACAAATTACAATTTACAATTCGCTAAGATATATTAATATATTCATGCGGAAGTATGTAGATCACCGCGCGGTGAAAAGTTTAACCGTTAAGATCCTGCCTTCTAATAATAATCTCTTAAGCTATCCTGGTTTGTAGTTTCTAGTTTCACTTGTAAATTGTTAGGTCCGCTTGTAACTTGCCCACTTAATATAACGCGCATGTTAATTCTTAACGATGTGTGTTTTAACATTTTAATTTATGTTAAGTATTTGTTTAAAATTTGTGTACTTAATTCTTCTTGACGTATTGAGCAGCGATAGATTTCTATATGAAGACAAAGGGATTTCATGAAGGAAGTGAAAGGGTTTCGTGTCACTAATGCATAAAGGAAAACATGTATATGGGGTGTGGAGTTAACGATTTCGTTCCACGACCTGCGTGTTTTTCGAAAACTGGACGCTGGAAATTTGCGGTATTTTACGAATATCGATAAAACAATCATGACTTGTACAATTAATAGTAATTATGGATGCATCTCCATCATGCACGAAGGCAGAGCTCACAAATAACAGACATTCAACACGTAGTCGATTGAAAGTATCGTAGCGCTGTAGTAATGATCTAATGGCGATAATGGGTAGGTAACGCAAGGGTAAAATAAAAGGAGTTGTTATGCAGCAGGTTGCTTTCTATTTTTAATCGAGGGGAGAGGTCGCGGGCGGACGCTGGCGCCACAGCCTCTCATCTTGGTGGTGCTATTGCGCGCATTCCGTCATCGTTTGCGCCCCGGGCTGCGCGCACACACGCGACCCGACGTATCATTGGTGCTACATTGTTTATACTTTAATCTGACTCACTATTTACGTCTCACTTTTTATATAAATACAAATAATAAAGTTTCGCGTGTTCGATGTTGGACAATGACCGAACCGGTATGCGTTAGAATAGGCGGCCGGTGCATAGCTGATTGATGTTAAGTCTTCTATATTAAGCGACGGATCCAGTCTAGACTCGTGCCTACGACCGGGCCTTTAAAGGAAATTTAATAGTACTGGTTTTAAATCAGGAAATGGGTGTTATAAGGAGGAAGAAGCGTAAGTTGTTTGTTTATTGTAGCTTAAATATCAGTTGATAAAAGTTAATGCCTTTCAGAATTTTTATGATTTTACCATCGCGTAACTTTTTTAAATATAACTCGTGTGTGTACATATCAAATTTCAATATTTAACTTTTCATTGATAGGAAACATTAAAATTAAAATGAGTGAACGTACGAAGTTAAACTTATTTCTGTAAAAATATTTTTGTATTTAAAAAGATGCTAGTTGATTTTTTAAATATTCTTAAATCTTAGATATCTCATTGTTGATATAACCTTTTTCTACTTACATATTTTTAAAGAAAAGCCGTAGACTTATCATGAATCAATATAAATTAATATCTATACTAATATTATAAAGCTGAAGAGTTTGTTTGTTTATTTGAACGCACTAATCTCAAGAACTGCTGGTCCGATTTGAAACATCTTTCAGTTTTAGATAGTCCATTTATTGAGGAGGGCCGATGCCGGGGCTGCGAAGTTCTTGAAGTGTAATCGAAAGCAATATATTACAATCAGTTAATTCGATATTATTTCTTATTTCACAACAAAGCTAAATGAGCCGCAGGTGCTAATAATGACATTCCAATGTGACAGGTGATCAAACTGATCTTATTTTAATTCGTTAAAAAAGTACGGTTTAAGATCTGTGTATCAAATTACACTAATTAAATTTCTTAGTTATTTTCCACAACAAAATGGAATAATTTATTGCTTGAATACATTGGATAACTATTAAAAACCTTCACATAACTATTATCTTGATAGAAATTCTTTAGGCTCAATTTCTTAACTTAATTAATGTCCATTTGATGTTTTAGCCTTTCGTTTTGCTTAATTCCAACTCTATGAATATTTCGTAGTTCATCTTATTTTATCGTGTACGTTATTTATGGTATTACCAACGCAGAGACTTGCGTAAGGTTCAAATGATATACGAGGCAGATAGTTAAATATATTATTGTTGTATAATCTATGAAACTCATGGATCGTGTAGATTGTGGTGTATGGGATGGTCTGCCGCATTCATTCAATAGGGCACGCGTAATAACAAATGTTTTTAGTAATTGTGGGACAGGTGTGAAGGTGAAACAGTAGTTACTCGCGATGCAGTCATAGCTCGTACATTTACACTTAAGGTTCTATTTCGAAACTGCGTAAAATGTATTCGTTTGTTTTGATGATGTCATCGATGTGTGGATAAGCGTCAAAGAAAATACGTAGATTAACGCATATACGAAAATAAATGTGTAAAGTACACGATAATTGAACCATTGTAGATATTTTTTTATTCAAAAATATAATATGATGAGCTTCCTACGTGTAACGTATAAACTAAGAAGCTGTATCTTTACAATATCCGATTTACTAAAGCCGAAACATCATGCACTACTAACGATACGTAATTCAAGGGCAAAAAATGTAAGGCATGTTGAAATTGGTCGCGCAGTTACCGCTTTATTTTTTATTTATAACTCTTAATTACATAGAAATTAAAATTTTATCGATATTAATGTTCACACTTCCCTGTAATTTGATACAATTTAAATTAGATATATTCACTTTGCACCGGCTGAATGAATGTCATACGGCTTCGGAAACAGTAGCTGATCGGATGGACTTCCTGGAAATTCTACCTTCGTTTAAGTTTTGTATTAGCTTTCTAATTCTATTATGACATTTATGTTATAGCGTCTCCTTTTTTTACGTCTATTTTATTACATTCATGTTTATTTTATTTATTCAAAATTTCTCGTAAATGCTTAAAACTTATGCTAAATAGCAATATGTAAAATAGCACCACGAGCAATGAGTCAAGGTCAATAAATTTGGTCAATGCAAAATTATTGATACGATGCGTGATAAGAACCTTAATCATGTTATTCAACCAAAGCGATAGTAGATTTCCTCAGAGAAGTTTGCCTTAAAATAAATGTCAGTAAAGAAATACTAGCTATTATGTATGACCGTATTCAATACTATTTACGCTATCGTGGTTGAAGTAAACGGTAGAAGCTCGAAACGTTTTGCCATTAGTTACAGCAATCTTCATTAGATCCAATCGCACTGTTATTTGATTTAAACCATCGAATATTATATTTAAACTTAAACTATCTACACTTTACGCTGTGAAACTGCACTGTTGAATCATTTTCACTCATTTACCGTCTTTTAAATTGCAACCGATTCGTTAGTTGGCCTTTTGTTACATGATCGATAATAGTGTAATTCTATTGACTTTCTCCTGTCCATTTCGTTTCGATTGGCACTAAATTACCATCATTCCTATAGAAGTGTTTCCCAATGAAATAAGACTACCGACAGATAAACGATGGTCACGAATCCTTTTAAGCATCACGATTCAGCTGTGGGATACAATAGAGTGTTGTTATTCTGTTATATCTATTGGTGGGGTGAAAGTATATCGACTGATTGGCCATTGTAGGGACAGGACACAAACGTTGGTCTGGATCATGATTTCTCAACTCCGCGTTCATTTATCTCGACGTTTGCTGATTGTCGTGCGAACAGCGCGCTCATTTGTTATTCAATTGAATTTGCTCTGCATTCAAGATGCGAGGGAAGAGAAATGTATCCGCGATACAAAATCTTTCTTTGAACTATCAAAGCTTTCGTCTAGAAATAAAAGGTTTATTGTGGGGAAATTTGCATTGTTTTTGCCTTGCATGTTTTATTAGTTCCATTCTCAGATTATTTCTTAGGAATGCTATAAAAATATAAATTATCACATACTGTGAAGGATGTGTAAAGGCGAATATTATGTGTTATATGTTACAAAGAAAATTTCATTTAAAAAAAATACGTTAGTTTTAATACTATTATAATTCTTTTGGTACATCGTTTACAGTATAAAGGAACATAAGCAACGCCTCATTTTAAAGTCTAAATTATAGCATAACGAATTTAACGAATGTTCAATATATATTCATTATTGTCTTTTGTATAGAAAATTCTTTTGACATTCTTCATTTTATGTTTCATTCGTGAGTATGGTTGTTAATGAAAAATTTGACCTTGTATCCTGCAGCATTCGCGGCATCCTTGAGTGCATTAGTTAACATGAATTATCGAGAGAACAGTAATTACTCTTGTAGCGTACCCTTTGTAACACCCACGTTTAATTATCGAGGGGACAAGACCTTGTTCGCTAATTGCATACCTTCCTGGTAGTAGGGCAGGATTAAATTTGCGTTTATATACATCACATGCGCTTCATGTTATGAAAATATACACAAAATTATACTAAAATAAAACCATAGTTTATTAAGTTAAATAGTTGCTAAACTATATTAGGGCATGTGTTTATTATTAAGAAAGCATATACATATATTTATCTGCAAAATAATGCAAAAATAATGTATGCAAACGTACATATATAGAGATACCTTCGTATTTACTAATGCGATACTTTTGTTAGTATACGAGTCGGTAATAACTTTTTCATTGTTTTAAAGTTTCACCTATATAGTATGATGAATGTCCTTCGATATTTAAATAATTTTATTACACATACGTAAAATAATAAAATAATACTCTATTGTTTAAATGAACATACATCACATGGTAATCACCGTTTACGTGACTAAGTTATTTTAGAATGAAATTATTTCCTGTAAAAATTTGGAAAACAATTTAAAATCATTTAACTATTGATAGTTGTGTTTCTTATTCTTCCTGGCTTATAAATTATATTTTATTTACTGGTTGTTTTCTTGTCTGCAACGTTTGCACATTGCGAATATTAATCAATTGTTGTTTATATACATGTCAAGGCATTGTTATAAGGTATCGTACCTATATTAGATTAAGGATTTATTTAAATAAAATCAAAGCATGGCCTAAATGTTAAAGTTTAGTTAGTGAATCGTAAATATAATAAAGAAGTGTGTGTTACAGGTGAATCAGTATCGGACCGTCCGGAGAGTGAAGCGCGTATAGTGAACGACCAGAAATGTATGGAAGTGAGGATAGCGCGGGCGGCGGGCGGGCTGGGGCTCAGTATAGCGGGCGGGAGAGGCTCCACGCCGTACATCGGTGACGATGAGGGCATCTTCATATCGCGGGTCACTCCAAATGGACCGGCTTATTTAGCTGGACTGAGGGTATGTACGCCTTTTATTGTGAAATGTTCTTTGTCTAATATCTATATATATAAAATTCTCGTGTCACAGTTTTCGTTGCCATACTCCTCCGAAACGGCTTGACCGATTCCTCCGAAATTTGGTAAGCATATTGGGTAGGTCTGAGAATCGGCCAACATCTATTTTTTATCCGGATATTCCTACGGGAAACGGACTTACGCGGGTGAAACCGCGGGGCGCAGCTAGTCTTATATATAAAATTCTCGTGTCACAATATTAGTCTCTATACTCCTCCGAAACGGCTTGACCGATTCCTCTGAAATTTGGTAAGCATATTGGGTACGTCTGAGAATCGGCTAACATCTATTTTTCATACCACTAAACGATAAGAGTAAGGCAGAGTAGCGTTTGCCGGGTGCAGCTAGTAATGTCTATATTTTTATATAGTTTTTCTTCAAAGTTTATTTATTACAAAGATTGAATGAAAAAAAATAATAATAATGATCAATATCCACTATAACAACACAATATCCACTGATAAATGCTCTGACACATTTACAAAATTTAATACACAAATACATTAGAAATATCATATAACTGTTGTAACAAATGTTAACACACAACTGTTGATATGGTTAATTGTGGTGATTATCTTTCCGGGAGTAAAAAAAAGTAGGAAAACAAGAACTGCAATACTGCAAGTCGATTGTACATTAAGATTTCGAGTTCTTCTCAGTTATTTTATATATATGCGTCCAATACTTGAGTTTATAGGAAATGACTGCTATCTTGATTTCCGCACTAGATTTTAATCATCATTGAATGTATACAATACACAAATGCGAATATTCTAGTTGTAAACGTAATTTCCAGTCAAAACTAGTCTTATCTTGATAAGAATATAATTGAACACAACAATTACGGACATGATGTCATTATTTACTTAAATCCATTATTATTATCACAAATAAGAATTATACCTAAGTGTAAAATCGATACACATTCAGAGATAAGAGATGCCACACCTGGAACCAGAGGTAACATTGAAGATAGCATTCTTATTTCCTGTATTATGGTTGTTAGCACGTTGTAAAGGGCGCGCTCGTGACTGCATTTCACTTATTGCTTGCAGGTTGGTGATAAAGTGCTGTCGGTGAACGGTACGTCGGTGGTAGATGTGGATCACTATTATGCGGTGGAAGTACTTAAGGCCAGTGGGCCGACGCTCACTTTGGTCGTGACCAGGGAATCACCCACATCGACGAGGTAAGATTGGACCAGGTGATTGAAAAATTCCAGTGCGCTGGGAAAATTTTAGGGTGCATCATAATTTAAAAGTGGATTGATAATTTATTTTATTATGTACAATAGTATATATGTATACGCTTTTACTCATATAATAATCATGAGATAGACAATAATCACACTTTTTGAAATAAAAATCGAACCCTAAGCCTTTCTGCGAAGCACTAGTCATTTTTGTTATATTAAATGATTTGTGCTTGTTTCGAAGCAGATTAGGAATTGCTTGATATGATAAAAGAATGATTGTATTGAATTTCATTGTATCATATCGTAAAAGACATTATTTGTCTTCCAGCATAGAAGATAAATATTGCAAACATGTGTTGATGATGGAAGTACTCGAGAAATTGGTCTGAAAAATTATGTATTTTGAACATCGTCAAAAATAAAATTATATTAATGACATATGAATAAAATATTTTTCGATCTTCTGTACTGTATATTAAAATACTAGAAATTCCCGACGGAAAGTCCAATTAACATGAGGCACAAGAAATTATTATGTGCAATGAATTTAAACTTCTCAGTCTTCAGATATTTTGCTTAGGTATAATAATATCCCATATTTCACAATTATACGTAATTTATCGATGGGAAAGTCATAACTATAAATGTGGAAATAAAAACATATACATATTGTGGGCAAAGGCCCAAAATACAGGTAATTCAGTTAAGTCTTTAGGCACACAATTAATGATATCATAATTCATTAGTACTATAGTATTAAATTTAAAATTTTAAGTGATAAAACAAACTCTTTTAATATAACTTTATTTGTAGAACACACAGCCGCGCGGCTAGCGGCGCGAGCCATCACTCAGTATCGACGGCAGATACCGTATCGACGCTGGAGAACGGACAGGTAATAACATTCCAGCGCTATCTGCTATCTGCTATCTGCTATCAGCGCTCGTGGATCGTGATGCAAGCACGCCACTCGCGGGAATGACGAGATTTAATCGATGTTTGGCTTTCTAGTTTTTAAGTTTTATTGAATTTTTTGGTGTATGGTCATTTTATAGCCGGTAATCATATGTGTTAAATGATTACTGTGAACAAATTACATTCGATATATGTAATGGACTTTTCCGGCATTTGGTATCTACTATGTTATACGAAATTATACGTCCGAAATTCAGTACATGCTATTGTACATGCATCAAGTATTTTTATATAATTATAACTACTATACTCATATTTGTAATATAAGAATAATATATTTTTTTATAAAAATGGTTTCTATTGCTTCTATTGCGTATTCAAATTTAATTGCTAAAAATATAAATCTGGTACGAGACAAACATCATTTCGAATTTATAGTTGTTTGTAATTTACATATCTGTAACACGAACAATTTCCCCCTCCATCTCAGATACCAACCGGCCGAGGCGTAGCCAACAAGCCGCTGATCATCAGCAACCAGTACGCGCAAGAGCTGGAACCAGAACAGAAGGAGCACGTGATACACACGATAGTGACTACCGTCTCGCCCGAACCCTCACCGACTCCGGCGCAGTACCAGCGGCTGCAGGCTTCGCCGCCACCAGCTACGCAGCCTTATGTACCACCCGGTAAGGATTTTATGAATCTTAAGGTTTCCATTGCAAATGGGAAGGCAAAAAAAAATAACAAAAATAAATAAGAAAACAAAACAAAAAACGAAAAGGATGTTATATTTTGGTTTTAGAACCCGTGGAACCTTTATATGGTCATTATTATTAAAAAATAACGATCACAAGCTTCCTAAATAGTTTTTTAATCAAGTTTCACTTTTTTATTCATTATACGACTAAATAGAAATGCTGTAATTCTATGTGTTATCTTAAAAGAACATACGTGTACAAAACAATATTAATATAGAGGATAATTTGCACTACAGCACCCACTTCTACGATAAGATAGTAAAACTCCACTCTTACTATAGCTTCATTATATGAACGTTTCTGATATTGTTTCGGTTTTACTGACACCAGCAAATAAGTTGCTATATAATAATTGATATCACAACTCATTGCGATATTTTATAAATCGATTCCAGCGTACCAGCAGAAGGTGCTGGTGCACACGACGCTGATCCGCGACGGCGCCGGGCTGGGGTTCAGCATCGCGGGCGGGCGCGGCTCGCCGCCCTACCGGGACGACAGCCACGCGCTCTACGTGTCGCGCGTCTCGCCGCTCGGCGCCGCCGCCAAGGACGGCAAGATGCTCGTCGGCGACCGCCTCGTCTCGGTGCGCGTCTCTCTCTCTCACTCACTCTCGCTCTCACTCACTCACACGCACACAATATGTTGTGATACGGAATAAAACGATATCAAATATTAAAGCTCCAGTATCTGGTTATTTTTAAAGAAATACATAGGACAAAAAGGATTTTGGATATAATCGTTCTAAGATATATGAAATAAACATAACAACTCAACTTATTTGTCATTTGTACTTTACATATTGAATCAAATAAAAATCTAATTGTATACTTTTAATGACTATTTTAAATAATTTACAGATAAACGGCGTCGATATGGATAATGCAACCCATGACCAAGCTGTAGCCATGCTCACAGGACACGAAAGATTTGTTAGGCTCGTCCTGCAAAGAACTATCACGCCAGAGCAAGGTTTGTATTTCTGGAATACATTAAGAAGTATGAAACTAAAATGTACGTAATGAAATAGTAACGTTCATATATTAGATATATACGAGTAACGTTATACAGTTTGTTTTATCAATGTAATACTTATTATATAAAAATGGATTATAAAGTGACCAATTAATTTATATCAAAATTAATTTTTAAAATTTCAGCGGAGATACTATCGAGAAAGTCAACATCGGAAGAAGTGAGAGAGCACAAAACAAG
>NC_052104.1:4563909-4583394 GCF_012273895.1 Zerene cesonia | reverse complement strand
AAATTAATTTTTAAAATTTCAGCGGAGATACTATCGAGAAAGTCAACATCGGAAGAAGTGAGAGAGCACAAAACAAGCCAGCAAAACTTGAACGTCACTAACACCACGAAACCGATCTCGAATCACGTAACACCCACACCCGCACACAACCACACCATGCCGCGTGTTACCACACAGATCGCACCGCAGGTTACACAGATACCGCCGAACCAGCAAACACACCCGCAACCGCAACCGCAACCGCAACCGAAACCGAAACCGCAACCGCAACCGCAACCGCAACCGCAACCGCAAACCAAATACGCACCGAATGTCGCCCCTCAACCCGCACCGAGAAAACTTAGTCAAACTAACGGAACGGTAAGGTCTTGTAGACGTTTTGACTGTGTGAATAGCTTTGTTTATTGCAGTAATTAGTTAACCAACAAAATGTACCTACAAGTATGTGATTTGATGGCTCTTTCATTGTAACCATATTCTAACATAAGAACCATCAATTCATTCTGAAACATCGACACGAAAATTATAAGTGTAAATTTGAAATATCAGTATATTGCAGTCGATTATAAACCTAGGTTAAAGTAGTTGAATAGTGTAAATTTGTAGTGCAATTGAGCGTAGCGGCTTGCGAAGCCCGGCTTGCTTCGCGTCTTAATAATTGATTGTTGATCGCAGGCGGAAAGGAAATCAACTAACAGTGCGAGCACGCCTTTAACTCCCGGCGCGAATAAATTGCACGACTCTAACGACGACGTATTCGACGATATTCAGGTGAGAACGCATTCCCCTCGTCCCACTCGGTGAAGGTGACGGCTTAACACGTTCACATCCACGCTTCGAATGTTCTAGCTTACACTACATGCGCGGCAATAGCACACCATATCATATGTATCTATGAATCGTTCATTCCGACGGCTTTCGAAGATGTCACATCCGTTTCGTCTTGAAATAAAGAGCTCATATTTCATGATGATAAGGTGCGATATCATTTGGGACCGTTTGGTTCTGAGACGATTCTTCATTGCATTTTGTGTAGATATAGATCTTACGCTTCAGTCTTATGCAGCAATTACGATACTGTGTAAGTGTTTCAAATCCAAATATTGATGACCATCATAATATGCCTCATTATAATCATTGTGTTTTAACATATCTAATGTCTTTAAAAACACATATATCTAATATCTGGATTTGATAAATTACAGATACGTGTGAGTATGGAAAACTTCGTCACCGTAGATGTTAATTCAGGAATAAATATTTTCTTTCATGCATTCAAAATTTCGTGTAACCTGTTAACTTTAGACCGTACAATATTATACGTCCGAAATTCAAGTGATTAAGAATTGCCTGTTAAAACCGTTACACAATCTGTGCATTCAAGAGTGTTCTAGTTGGTAGTATATTCAACGTAGACGTTAAACCACTGACAAGTTTTTACATTTTAGTCACAAAAATCAAATGTGAAATTTGACAACTTTTTGAACATGTATTTCGATGTAGAGGGCGTTTTACGAAAGAAGTCTCGCAGCCACTTAAATATGTGTATGTATCGAAACGAAATGAAGAGGATGAAGTAAAATAATAGCTGACGTTTGATTTTGCTATTTTGTTACGTATTCTATTAATAAATAAATTCTATGATACGTCAAAAAAATCAGAATTATAGGTTTAGATATAACATAGTAATAAATTCACCATTAGTGTAACTTCACACGTATTAGTCATCAGTAGTAGTCTGTACACACCTTATACATAAGGCGGGACTTCTTTCACAAAACGCGGTCACTGATGTGATGTGAACGTGTTGACCGCGCAGCCGTCTCGGCCGATCACGAGCGAGGAGTTCCAAGCCATGATCCCGGCGCACTTCCTGGGGGCCCCGCGCGCCGCGCCGGAGCCCCCGGAGCGCGGCGTGCGCATCACTGTGCAGAGGCCCGCGGGCCCCGCGCTGCCCCCGCCGGGGCCCCCCACGCTCGGCCGCGTCACCGAGACGATCACCAAGTCGACCTTCACCGAGACCACGGTCACCAGGGTCACCGATAACCACCTCGTCGCGCCGCTCATTATTGAAGTAAGATGTTTGCTAGATCGCCTCACGGCTTACGTCTATGGCGTCATATCATATGCGTTGTTATGTACAGAACGAGGTGTTTTATTCATTATATGCTTGCTGTTTTTTCCAATTATTAACCCGATCGATTATACAATGAACTCTTTAACAAATATAATACAAATGATGTAATAAAAATTTGTTTCCTATCTTTCACTCACAAAAAATTAGGCTATTGCCCCTAAACAAAAAAAAATATTGCCTAAATTCGTAAGTAAGTTACTTAATTACTATTTTAAGAATAAAATGTACATTTTAGTATTTCTTATCTTTTTCCAACCGTTCAAGTTATTTATTTGGTGTAAGCCAATAATATCATCCAATAATAATATAAAGTTGTATATATACAGGTTATTATTTTTTTTTTTGTATAAATTTTTATTGAACTTTGAACTGTGAGTTTGAGCGTAATTTCGTGTTTAAAAATAAACGGTGAATCAACTATAACTTTCTAATTGTAAGCTAATATATATATATATAACTTTCTAATAGCTGATGAGAGATTATTTTCCAAAAACAGTATTTTCTTAAAAATATAAAATTAATTTTACAATTTTTAACTTTGACGTACTAATTGAAACCATAAATTTGACATAATCTCTAGGGTTATAAAATTGTAGAATTTCTCTAAAGGACAGTTTTAAAGACTACATGAGCTAGAATGATGCTTTCTCACGTTATTGCGAACAGCTATTCGACAGTCTCAGCCGGCTATTATTATATTATATAAGTACTCAGGGCAGCACGCACACATGCGTACATATTATAATGGCTCAAGAAATAAGATAACGCCATTTATTAAAATCTAGTGTTGGCACTAAAAACAAACAATCACTATTATACTACTATATTCCATGAAGAATAATTTGTCAAGAACAGAATGATTACCTGTTAGCGTGGTTTAATCTTGACACCACGAATACTACTACTGCAGAAAGCTGGATGAGCGTCCTACTGATTTAGGGTTCCCGGCGCGTCCGTGCAGTAGCCTTTCAGGCTAAAATCGAAATTCACCACCAAAAAAAGCATAGCTCATGTAGTTTCGTTAATTTGAACCTTCAATAAATTGGAAAATTTAAATGGGTTGTGATTTTTAAGAATCACTGTAAGTTAAAAGAGAACAAAAAGGTAACCAGTTCATAAAATAATAAGGTCAGTCGGAAAAGCTTATAAAATTCGAATGTCGTAATTGTTCACCGTAAAAGCAACAATATATACGAATTTCGGATGACAGGAGTACCTACTACCTACTTTAGTATTCTAATAAAAAAACTGCATTTGTCGGTCAAGTTATAATATGCTTAGGTCATCCTACATCAAAACTTTTAAATTTGAATATAGACCTATAGTTACAATTTCAATATTGTTGTTAATGGATAATGACCTCCAAAACGTACATCGAGTGGGTGATGGGGCTCTATAATCGGCCCATCATTTGTATTTTGATTTTAAAATTTGAATTAACGCGCATTTAAAATTAAACGTCTATAACAACTTTTAATATTCAGAATATTATAAGTTGTTATAGACGTTTAATTTTAAATAGATTTCTTAGGGAGAAGGGATTTAAATGTTGCTCAATATAATTAGTGGACTGGTCCTGATACAGAAACGGCAGGACACTTTAGGCAAGTCTTTAGACCGAAAATTATCCATATTTCTAACGTACGTAAGAGGTCTTAAAATTAGATTTTTTTTTCTGTACCATCTGTACCATCACAAAATATCTAAATCTTCTTACAATGCACATATGAAGATACAATGGTACAAATCGTCTTTAATCTATACCAGACGACCTTTGACTACAGAAATCATATTAACTGTAAAATAATATATATATATATACCTCAAGGGTCTACGCTTTGCATTAATAGATGCTATAGAAATAAAATGCTAATCGTAACTTCGTGGAAATTGAGCTTCTTTCCGCGAAAGTTCGATGAAACATTATTTTTATAAGTATGTATTAATTACGGAATCATTACATACATTTCATACACATAATACATATGCAAACAAGAGTAGACTACGTGTAGATAAATTGCTCGTATCAAAGTTATAAACAGTTCTGTCGCTTGTTCTAGGATGTGACATTAGTTAAAGAAGGTGGCTCTCTTGGATTCAGTATAATTGGTGGAACGGATCATTCGTGTGTGCCATTTGGAGCCAAGGAACCTGGAATATTTATATCTCATGTAAGTATTTTCTTTTTTTTATGTCACAGTCGGCAATGGAGCTGGTGGGACGCCTGATGGTAAACGCTACCACCGCCCATGGACATTTGTAGAGGCGTAAGATCGATTGCAGACCTTACGCCTCTACAAATGGATTGCCGACTATAAATTGGGAAGGGATTAAGAAAGGATTAGGATAAAGGAATAAAGGAAAGGACTGGGAAGGGGAAGGAAAAGGATATGGGCCTCCGGCTCCCCCACTTACCGAACGAAACACAGCAGAATGCTATTTCACGCCGGTCTTCTGTGGGGGTGTGGTACTTCCCCGGTGCGAGCTGGCCCAATTCGTGCCGAAGCGTGCTCGACTACCACATACATATGTATATATATTTCAAATTGATTAATTTGGAGATTTATTTTAAGCGTAAAATTTGAGAATTTTAACATTTTGTTTTGGCACAAGGAAGGTTCTTATGGAGAGAAAAAGGGTACCAAAGGTGAAGAAGGAGTGGACCACTAGTTAAATATGCACTAGTACTATTACCTCATACCCTAGTTACTTTCTTGTATATAAAATGATACTTTTTAGGAATTGCTTCGAATAAATGTATGAAGCTGAACTTATACCCAGCATAGCTTCATGATTCATTAAATTGATTTATTGTCGCTCTTTGTCTTCAGTGCAAAAGCAGATATTTTTTATTGTGTCAGTTTTTAGTTAGTAAGTTGTATATTTATAATTAATCTAAACTAGTAAATAGAGTTGCAGAGTATGTTCAGCGCGCTAATCTCAGGAAATACCCGGCCGCTTTGTATGAACTTTGTTACGGACACTGTTTCAGAGCCGAGAAAGGTCACAGGATAGTTTTAATTCCAGTTTATAAAATAGGAAATATGCATGAAAAGTCCTGGGATTTTCTATCTTCACATTTGGCTAAAAATATAAATAATTATATATCTTTTATAATTATTTTGTATCTAAAATGTGTCGTCCACAGATCGTGCCCGGCGGCGTGGCGGCGCGGTCCGGCAAGCTGCGCATGGGCGACCGGCTCGTGAAGGTGAACGGCAGGGAGCTGGCGGGCGCGTCCCACCGCGACGCCGTGCAGCTGCTGCTGCAGCCCGGCGCCACGCTCACGCTCAGCGTGCGCCACGACCCGCTGCCGCTCGGCTTCCAGGTCGGTGCGACACTCACACTGACACTGACACAGGATGCGCCAATTGCGACTGCGCGGTTTTATACGAGAGTCCGATGGGCTTATACGTGTTTTTAAATTGTGCTTTTGTATGAAATTGCGCGGTCGGTTTATTTTAATTCGAACTAATGGTATATTTATTGCACGTGTTATCATTATACGAATACGACAGATATGTTATATTAACTTAGATGATGGTTTTTGATCTAGAAAGATTTTTATGCATATTCAAGTTTATACTATATTACATATATATGTAATATGTTGATATTGCTGCATAGTATATGATTGTTTGTTAACAAAATATTAAGTCTAGCGATACCAAGCATGACGTATAGTTTGGTCCAAGAAAAATTTTATAACAATATTATTTAAATGGTAGCTAATAATGATAATTTATTTTTCGACTTGGCGATCCTGTGTCATGGCAGTAAGTTTATGTATGTTTGAGATTTTAAATTGAGTGATAATAAGCTTTATGTTGTTTGAAATATGTCGATTAACACATGCATATCACTGTATAATTTACATGACATGAGAAGTGAATATTTCGATAACATCGATACACCCACACTTATGCGAAATGGTCCATGTCTGCATGACTGCAAGTATATGAACGAACATGCTACACGAAATTGAGTAGAGGAATTTGATTTGCTTCGTAGTATTGGCGGTTACGAG
Source organism: Zerene cesonia (assembly GCF_012273895.1). NCBI lineage: Eukaryota > Metazoa > Arthropoda > Insecta > Lepidoptera > Pieridae > Zerene > Zerene cesonia. The sequence goes on along the minus strand of NC_052104.1, from coordinate 4,577,230 downwards.
AAATATGTATTACGCTTATAAACCGTATATAGATTGAAGCTATGACTGTGCTGAAACTCTACGTACTTGCAGTGAATGTAATAACATATAAAAGCATTTAGAATAATAAGTATAAACCTATAAAAAAACAAAACGTTTTGTTTCACACGTGCGTACGACGGCTGTTGCGACACAAATTCAGGGTCGCATTCAAGTTGAGATTGTTGACATAACTGTAAGTGACTATTCACCCGAAACGACATCTGTGTGTTTTTTACCGATATGTCAGATAAATGTCCCCTTTCCCAAATGAAATTGGTGTGCTCAGCTATCACAATATTAATGGTTCTGTGTAACCTCGCTTATTTCACATTTCAAATCCACAATTCCATATAATAACAGATTTGAGCAAATATCAACCTTAAATCCTTATATGTTGTCGTAGTTATATAGATGTTTAGAAAGTCGTTGTGACTGCATTTAAACAATATGTTTCTATAATGTTTTACATTTCTCAATGTTACAATGCACGGCAACGGCTTTGCATGTAAATTGTGGCTGCTTGTGTAGTTGAAATTGCGTAAATTAAGAATTCGCTGCTTGTAAGTTGTTGTTGATATCAATGATGTATGATTTTGTCTAGCTTTTGTTTCTATACTTATGTAAAATAAATATTTACCGTGCGGTTTGTTTGACAGGAGTTAACAATAATAAAGCAAGAAGGCGAGAAGCTTGGTATGCATATTAAGGGTGGTCTGAACGGACAACGCGGCAACCCGAATGATCCAAACGACGAAGGAGTGTTTATATCGAAGATAAACAGCGGCGGAGCGGCTAGAAGAGATGGGAGACTAAAAGTACGTATTTTATTTTTTATATAAATAAGACTGTCATTTCCTGGTTTTACGGGGTAAGAGATAGTGCAAATATTGATGGAGGGAATAAAGGAATAGACTGGGAAGGGTGACGAATAGGATGCGGACTTCTGGCTCCTCCATTCATCGAACGAAAGTGATCTCCTGTGGGAGTGTGGTACCTGTCCCGGTAGGAGTTGGCTCAATGCATTTCGAAGCGTGCTCGATTTCCACATTGAATTAAAATACATGCATCGTTCGTTATAACGAAGATGTTCTAAAAGGTTTATTATAAAATAGTACGTTCACACGCTTGGCAAGCCTCCACAAACGTGTTAATAATTCCCAAACGTTTGCGAAAGCTGAGAAATTTTGAAAGAATAGAGAAACGATCACGAGACGGGATTCGAACCCACGTCTTTTTGCCATACCGTAGCAACGCCTAGCCTCCTGGATCACGGGTGGGTAGAGGCTAGGCGTTTCAAAATGTCTCATTTGTAGAGCATTTGAATGCTATAGAGTATAACGTAGAGAGCGAGTCGAGGCGTAGCAGGCGTGCGTGCGGACGTATGTTAACTGTAGACGCGTGCGGCGCGCAGGTGGGCATGCGGCTGCTGGAGGTGAGCGGCGCGTCGCTGCTGGGCGCCACGCACGCGGAGGCGGTCAACGCGCTGCGCTCCGCCACCGGCGCGCCGCTGCACCTCGTCGTGTGCCACGGCTACTCGCGCCCCGACAAGTGCGCTGTGAGTTCGCTGCCTCATGTATGTGACATTGTATACGACAGACCCGCTTTCCGCCGTCTGTGTGTCTCTAAGATGTTTAAAGTTGTGCAACAGATTTTGATGAATTTTTTATTGATAGAATAATTCAAAAGGTTTTTATGTATTACTGTACATACTATTTTATGTATAGATAAAAGTGGGGGGAGGGTAAGGGGTTTTACTTCGAATTTCATCCGTGCGTAGCCGCGGGCGAAAGCTGGTACTTAGTCTTAGTCGGAGTAGTAGGCGTATGTCGGCTAGTGAATTATAAATGTGTTGTTTTTTCTAACATTTCTCGTATATGTATGTCACCGTTACATTGTAAAAACCGTTAGATAATATATTATAATCTTACTCGCAAGATGATAATTGTGTGTTCACAATTTTACTTTGACATATAAATACAGTAAGAAATTATAGATAACGCAAGACGCACACCTATCGGTATAAAATTTTTGTTGCTCAAACAATCTTCAATGAATAAGCTTAATAATTACTATTAAACTTTATTCCTTATTTTAATGCATTATTAATATAGTCGAGAGGGTGTTGCTAGGGGTAAATATTTTTTTTTCTAGACACGTTTTTCTATCTTTAGAATTTTTAAGAAAAGTTGCTTTTGTGCGCTATTTCCTCACTTTCACACAACGTTTTTTTTTTTTATTTTTATACACGACACGTTCTAGCCTATTAAAATTGCGAATGGTAATAAGGGTAACAGTTCGTAATATTAAATCTCTGTAACTAATATGGGACATGTATTCTGATTACAACAAACTTCATAATTTATGGCCCACACTAAACTGCCTTTCCTGTAGTCGGATAAATGAAACGCCCTTATTCTTGTCGTAATTATTTGGTATTTGTTTTACTAGAATACCTTCAGTACCTTTATATAACAGCAAATATCTACTACTACATCTGTTAAACATCAGTTGAATATTGGCTATGTTGATATAAATTTTATGTACGGATACTTATACGTGTTGCCATATAAAGGTACTATGTAGTGTGTGACATTAGTGCATGTTGGCACAGACGGGTAGCGAGAGCGGGACGGCTGAGACGGGCGGCTCGCTGTCTCACTCCACCTCGAGTCTCGACAGAGACGAAACGCTGTACCAGCAACAGGTTTGTTTCCTTTCTATAGGTTAAAGAAAGTATTTATGCCATGATATTTAATATTGTTATGTTCGAATTATAGTGACACTCATTGTTTTTGTTCCATTATATAGCACTGTATATTGTTTTATTGCAATAGTGGGAAATTTCGATGTGAGAAGTTACTGAGTTTTAACGTATGGTTTGTAAGTTTGTCTCTTTACAAAATTGTTTATTTTTCGTTTTAGGATTATAGCCCACAGCAAGATATAGTTGAATTTGTGGACGATAAGCAAGTTGCTGAAATGAGAGAAAAGTCGACACCCGAAAAGGTTCGTTGATGTTTTCCTTATTTTCAATATAGACCTGGATATGTAACTTATTACAACCGGATATGGATTTTAAATAAATAATTGTTGAAGTAGATTCGTCTTTACGTGTATTGTGATACCTCTTCGTATGGTAATTTTTTCGTTATTGTATACCTGTTTTGTTCATTGTTTCATTTTGATCAGGAAAATTGTGACCATGAAAATAATTCATAATTTTTAATTTATAATAATATAAGAAAACTCATAAAAAAGCACAGAAAACATCCTTCCCCACGTAGCACTATGCACCTAAACGAAAACCCCGCACAATTCCAGGTGATGGACATAGTGCACGCAGTGGAGAGTATCGCGCTGGAACCGGGCCCCCCCTCGCCGGAGCCGCAGCACAAGACCACGACCGTCGTGATGTCCAAGCACACGCTGCAGCCTCAGGTCAGTGCTCACACACTACTACACCACACTACACCTAGTGTCACGTGACTTAGTGCACTCGTACAGAGTATTGGTGAGAATTATAAGAAAAAATAAATAAATATGTACATAGTATTTTCTTGTGCCTCCCCGAGACCACGCTCGCTGTAAAGTGTTAGATATATATCGATAATAAATCGCGTTTAAGATTTTTTAAATATCTAATTTCTATATATATGTACATATATATTTTAGTTGGTGTAACGAAGAAATTTAGGGGGTACCTTTTATATATTCAATATAAATATAATTTTTACCATGCTTTGGACGAATGTTTCTTATGAAAAAGACAATTGGTGTAAACCATTGTAGAGGCTAGTTTAAGTAGTTACATATATTAATGGTATTTAATCAGTATCAATATGTAATAAGAATAGGATAAAATATATTAGTAATTTGAAAATAAGTAAAGAAAAATTTTGCCTATTGACATTTTTGTAATTTAAATTCCAAGTACACAATGAATGTAATTTATTAATCGCTCTATTCATTTATTGTAATAGTAATAAATAGACTAGAAGCTATGAAGAAAACTCTCCTTACTATGAATATTATCTTTTTAATTTAATATTATGTATAGCATGGATTTGATTTGTGTAGTTTTGTATTATATTTTATATAAATATCTTTAATTAAAGTATCCAATATAATATTTGCACGGTGGATTTCCAAAAGAAGGCATGCACCTTGTAGTATATGGCTTGCATGAAAATATTATCCTTATATTACGTGCTCTTTCAATTATTTATCTTCCAAAATAAATGTTACTGTCTATGTTAATCCGTAGCTATTTGTGTGAAGGAGGGAATCGGTTATATTCTTTTATAGTATCACTGTCCATTTGTTCTCTATTATAGATATTGTAATTTAGTTGGAATTGGTTGATATGTGTAATTGCATGTGTATAAAATTTCCGGGAAATTATATGATAAAAAGAAACCACTTGGCAATGTCTTGTACCCGACTCTATAGATGTTGTACCGTGTTAGAATCATTGATGTTCAGCTTACTGACGATTACTTACGTCCGTTGCAGAATGCATACCCTCAAGGACAGGAGAGAGACAATTAGTAAGCAATAATATCAATAATATGTGCAGTCCAACGCGATGTAAATATAGATAGTCCGTCGAAATGCGAGTTTTTGTACTTTTAGGTTAGGCATCACTATTGTACACGATAATATTATTCGCGCACTGACCTGTATGTAACCATAATCCGATTTCATATTAAATAGCAAAGATTGTCAACATTGGGACTTTCGCAATAGTTCCAACTCGATAGTTTCTAAGTAACGTAAGTAGAGACCGTCTCGTTAAGGTTATTGTGAACGGATGCGGCTGCGTATGAAAGTCAAATACATACAATATGATCATTGGTTAAAACATTCAGCTGAAAAGGCCTGCTTACAAAATGTAATTGTGACTTAATACTCGTTTATATTTCGTCTATTCGTATTGCATTTATATTATTTGAACATTTTATTTATAAATTGTCTTGTAAAGGTGTTGTTATTTGCAATTGTATCTTATTATGAAAAGTCATATTTTTGTGAGATTGTTTTCACTGTAAATGTACATGTCTGTCGAATCTTGTTTCAATTGTTTACATTTTGTTTGTGATTAAGTGTGTATGTGTTTCTCAATATTCCGTACAAATATTGAACGGTAAATGTGGTGGATATGGTGTTTCAGTGTTAACGTATTTGATAAGAGCGTCTTTGAGGAATTTACAATAAACATTCTTCCAAATATACTTGCTATATTATATATTTTGGTGATGTATTAAAATTTTCTGAAGTGTAACCGCTTTTTGTGAACGTTTTTACCGAACTCGATTAATACCGCATATTTTTACATGTAATATTAGCTTTTACTGTTTAACACCAATAATGATGGGCGTGAGTCGTGACTGTATTTTTAAACAAATTATATGGTAATTATCAACAACCGAAAGACCAATAAAGAAGTTTAAATATACCTCAATATTCAAGTAGCTTGGTGTAGTTTCTGTGCAGCGGTTTTGGATACGGTTTCGAATTGACATTTGAAATAACTCCAAATTTTTTTAAAATATATTTGTAGTGTAAGAGAAATTTTGAACTGATTATAAAATGCAGTATTAAAATTTATCCAATGTTAAATTATAAAGGATAGCGAATCACCAAAATTCTCTAACACTATTGAAATAGAATAAGTGATCGTCTCGGTCACTTGCAGCCTTATCTATATTATAATAATATAAACAGTTCCATGGTTTTACAATAGCTTTTTTATATCTTATTAATACACATAGCGACCTGTATTTGTTCGTTATAGATTTATAACGTGTTCCCAAAATTAAATTTTTTATAATCGTAGTTGTTGAATTAATCACTAATAGTATATTTCGTGTTGTTTGCAGTCATTTAATAGTATATTATGTTGTTTCGATATATTGTATATTCCTGTATTGGTTATCGAAGATAAATAAAAGTTTTGAGAACATATCAAGCTTACATTTTTGGCCTTCAGAAAATTGTTAATGTTATTCGTTGAAAATTCCATAAATTGTATTGCCAAAATATTGACTGCCAATTGTTTCAATTATGTTGATTGAAGTGACATTATTATTAGAAGTAAAATTTATGTTTCAATTTGTATACAAAATTATTGAAAAGGGAATTATATTTTAGTGTTGATCTTAAATACATAATGTTTCAGAAACGAGTGTTTTTCTCTTATTCTCTTTAATGTTGTTAATTTAAGTTAGCGCCTTCAGATCATTTATTTTGGAAGATTTTTTTTATTCGCTAATTTTTTTAATTTTTCGAACGATTTACTTTACGCGTTTTCGTGCAAGTTGCTTCGCTGCAGCCAGCAATCTATGGAATAAATCTTTCCTTTTCTCGCACTCAGCTTTCGGTCTACAATTGCTACGTAACAAATTAAGTAAATTGTATATTGTGTTGGTTTTGGTCAGTCGTCTAGTTCGCAAGCGGCGCCCCTATCGCCGCTCGCAGTGTTCACGGAACAGAAAGTGAAGACGCCGTCTCCGGCGCCCGGCGACGCGAGCCCGGGCGCGCCGGCCCCGCACCACCCGCACCATCCGCCCCCTCCACCCGCCAAAACGAAACCTCAAGTTCCCCGCAAACCGCAGATCAAACGAGTTAGTTTCACGCCGGATTACGACGACGTACACGAAAAAAATACGCCTACAAAAGAACGAACGACCTCGAATTCGGAATCGCATGATTTGCATGACCACGAACCGAAAGACTATTCGAATACTAACGATGCATGCTCTGATAATAGCCCATTACTAATCCGACGCCAAACTACAGTTGAGATAAACGAACCGAAAAAGTTATCGCACGTTGTTCGCCCGGAAGATTTTATCATTCCCCCTCCGCCATTATTCGCCACTAAAGTAAGTGAAAGCCAATTAGTTCATGACATCATAAAAGAGGTAGACGTACCGCTAATCGCTGTTGTTCCCGAACGAATCGTTCTTCCCGAGCCGACTGTGGCAGAAACCACCGTGCAGTCTTCTAACTCCACAAATTCCCCTGAAACTGAATTTCCACCCCCAGTAAATTATGAAGCTTTTCCAGCTTTTGATCCAACAAATAAGCGTAATCATGAATCATCACGGTCTATAATATATTCTGAAGTGCTTTCACCACAAGTCTTCCGTAGCGAACCCCCGTCATTAGAAAGTGACGAATATTATAATGAGCTATCGGTCAGTCCAGGCACCGAACCGGAACCACCTGCGTTACTACATGCTCAATATAAAATACTTCCAACAGTCTCACACGTGCCTAATTCTCCATGCTATTTACATCCAGATAGAAGTTATTTCGATGAAATTTCGAAGTCGAATGAGAGTCAATCCCTGAAAGATTTAAGAGTTAAAAATATATCACCTACAATGGTACATTCGACAACGTATCCGCCCTACAACCCTTATCCTTCATTAACTACCGTAGCAGGAACGTACAATCCTTATACATGCGCAGTCCCTGAAATCACACATAAACCTACATATTCAACCCAAAAATCCTTATCACCGTCATTAGTTACTTCAGTAAGCAAGGATATAAACGCTAATCTTACACAACCTGGTCCGCTTATGGGTAATCAACCTAAGAATGCGCAGTCTGAGAGAAGAGTACGTTTTGGCGAAGTGACGAGTGCTTTTGAGTACGATATTTTGCCGAAAAGTTTGGAAACAATGAGAGAGGGGAGCTCCTCGCCTGCACCCACCCTCAAACCCGCATGGAGCAGCAAAATCAAACCCTTCGCCACCGGCGAGGTAATAATTGATGTTCGGCAATTTATCCACACACACCAACACTCAGCTTCTTATGATTGTGTTCGTCGACAACCCAGTTCGAGTATTTGACTAAAACACACATGAATCAGTGTTCCCACTCCCATTTCCCATCATTTTGTATGGATTTTAACTTGCATTTTTTATATTTTGCATGCTCAAAATATATGTAACACATAACCTTATTTTATTCATTTGTAGCATTTCATCTTTTCATTTCATTTTAATTGACTGCATGGTGTTTGCCTGGTGAAGGGATCTCATTATTTGTATATATCATTAAGCTTCTTATCATTATTTTCACATTGTCACGTATTTGTAGTTTGTTTCTATTATTTTATTTTTTGATTAAAACCCTCGTTTCCCCAGGCTTCCCCACCTCATTCTGGTAAATTTGTGAAAGCATCTGTCAGCGATAAGAAAAAGTTTTTCGAAAACGCAATGGAAGAAAGCCACAAATCATCACCTAAGCCAGGTAAATATATTATATAAAAATATTGTATATTTATACGTAAATTATTTTCAGATCCTAAATTTAATTTATAACTTCAGAAAAAGTTTTCTCATTCCTGTCAGCGGATGAGGTGGAGAAATTGAAGCAGGAAGAGGAAAGGAAAATGGCGTCGTTATCTCGCTCAGAGCTCGGCTCTTGGTCCCCGGGAGAGGACCGACACAGCGGAGACAGCGAGCATTCCGATGACGAACCATACGAAAACGGTCATAGGTAATGGATAATATTAAAATACTGCGTATATTGATTACTTTATCCAGAGAAATGATCCAGTGCTCACTGTATAGATTAAGATTACATGATGACCGATTGAGTATTAGAGATAATTGAATTAATTGGAATCGTAGAGAACGCCATAAACTCACATGAAAACCGTGAGCGAAAAGTTTATTCTATGTAATTTTCTTTTGTTAATTCATCATCATTTGAGAAAATTTAAATGTTAAATGTGTATGTGTTACGTTACACATACACATTTAATATTTTTTATGTAATCGCGGGCAGAGACTATCACCCACCAATCAAGTGAGTCGTCTGCTGCTTATAGGGTTATATATATTAAAAAAAAATTGCATGACAGCGTGTCCCTCGGCGGCGTGAGTCCGTCGGCGAAGTCGCAGCGGCGGCGCGCGGCGCACTCGCCGGCCGAGCCGGAGGACGAGCGCGAGCGCGCCGCCCGCCGCGCCGCGTGGCGCGCCGCCCGCCTGCGCTCGCTCGAGCAGGTGCGTACCCGCCGCTCAGCGCCTGCATGTCACCACACTAAATTGATACGAACACCACGGAAACTGTCTTAAAACGCCTCGAAGTAAAGGCCGTATCCTTTTCCTTTCATTTCCTTTCCTTCATTCCCCTCGTTTTTGTGTTTATCCCGTATAATTCGGCAATCCGTTTGTATCGCATAAAGATTACTCCGTAAATATGACAAGTTAAAAATTTTTTCAAAGTAACGTGTTCGTATCAATTTACTGTGGAGTGGGCTACACTAATAGGAGAGAAAATACGTAAACACGCATACAGCGTAACGATAGAGAGATACGAACACGTAGATACACAAATTGAAAGATAACAAATATGGAAGTGGCAGCGGTTACGTGGCAGATGTTTTTGTTGAGAATAGAACTTCAAAAATATGTTTTGTTGTTAAACACAAGCAATATAAATACACTAATACATAACAATATAACCTTATATTGTTATTATAATATATTGTAATATTATGTAAATTAAAATTGTTACCAAATTTCAAACTTGGTATAACGTTTATATTAAAACAAACACCTTGTTCTCAATAGAGTTTAATTTGTTTAATTAAAACATCACGTTGAACAAAAGACACATAGTGGTAATAACCTCAATATTATATAGGTTATATGGGAAACATGATACTAGATGGTAGGATTAATCTATAAACACATTCACAAATTTATAAATCTAAAATCAAAAACAATTCTTGATCGAGTATACTGTAGGGCAGTAGCTTTCGAATAAAGAGGCCGAATGATTAACATTTTAGGATGCAATTGAGTCACAAAAAGCAATTAAAAGCATGGTGGGCCCGGCGCATGACATCATAGGCGAAGTACCTCCGAGGGACAGATCTCCTTCAGAGGTAAATTAACCTTTACTATGTGTCGAATGTCCTATTAAAATCAACTAAATATATTTGTAGTGGAACGAACATTTTTAATTACAAAATTTTTTGTTGATAATTGGGATAAAATGACTTTAAAATTTTTGTTTAATACGAATTCATACACACAATTTATTATTTTAATTATTTTATGTTCATTCCACTTGTATGCTAGAATGTATGTGGTAATCCATTATCTAATACATGTTTTGTTGTCTTTAACATAATTGTCATTAACATTGAAAAATCCTGGTGTTTATCATTTAATCACGTATCATGTTATACGTGACCTCACTACTTCACACTGTATTTCTGCAATACATTGAGAACTAGAACTATAAGCTTTCGAAACAGTGAGATATCGAACTAAAACTAAACCGAATTATTTAACTCGTATGTATCTGTGGTTGGGAGTATATGTCGCTTAGCTGGCGCATTGTGTACGTCTAATCGGGGTGTGTGTCACATTGGCTTTAAAAATTATAGAAATGGCCCCTGCCACGTATCGCGTTGCGTACAAAGCCGGGGCCGATACTGGCCGTGAAGGAGAAGGAAAAATTATTAGACGAGAGAATAACGCTTCGCACGGAGGAATACGTGTGTCCCGCCACCGGCGACACGAAAGTCCGAACTGTCGAGTACATTGAGAAAGTGATTGAGAAAGAGGTACTGCGATTGTAAATGCTAAAGTATACTAGAGGACGCTGTACACAAGCAATGCCGTTTCGTGTGTGGTTTCATGTTGTTATATATGTGTGTATTTTGATTGATGCTTAGCTTACTGAGGGACTGACTTGACTCTTTGACATACATTTTACTAGAGTGGGGCGTACACGCAAAAAATTTGTACACTGTTGAAACACCGTTTAGTTAAGTGTAAATACAGCAGAATAGCGGCACATTCTCACGTACGTTGGGTGTGGTGGCAGTTACAAACTAAATTAGTGTAGATATATCGATGTTATCATAATTCATATTTATGTATTTATTAATTTATTGCATGATGATTAAGCATGGCATGTTAACGTGTATTATGCATTTATCAGACCATACCTGGATTCTAGAGATGGAATCTTCACAACAGAAGTAATGGTTCGTTGAGTTTATTTAATATCATGCCGTATTATAGTACGTTTTCCTTGCTTTGACTGAAATACGGTCTTTCGTAAAATAATTGCTTTTGCCTGATCGACGCTTCTTAGTATTAGAATAAGTGCTATTATACATTATAGCATCACATAAAAACATTCAAATACGACTTCATTCGAACGCATCTCTAACGATACATAATAACCCGTTTGTACGGAACATCCATTCATCCATCAACTCAATGTTAACTTTCGCATTGTTTATCCCGCTAGAAATTTTCATTCGTATATTTTTTACACCATTGGATAACGCCAGTTATAATTCTCCAGGTCGAAACAACGCAGGAGAAAATTATATCATTGGAATTGACGACGAGTCCCAGTAGCGAGACGGCACCTACGTCTTTGGCGGGCACGGTCATCGGGCTCGGGGACGGGGAGGGGGAGGGGGAGGGAGACAACTCCCTCCAGCCTGACATCGTGCAGGTTGTCAACCCCCTGCTGGACGGCGGCGCGGGGCAGGTCACCGCCATACCCGTGGGCCCCGACGAGACCTTCACCGTCTACTCCGAATACCAGTAGACCGCCCGACGCGGCCGCAGAACGCGAAACTAGAATATTTTTATTTTCTTTTGTAATTTTGCTTTGTCGTGCAAAATTTTGCCTAAAGAAACGTGTAAAAATAATTGATTAGTTGACGTCGCGCGACCGGACCGGCCGGCCACGTGGGCGCCTCCCACCGACACGGAGGCGGCTTCCGCAGACCCGACTCGCTTTGTACGAGCGACGAACTCGTTTGTAGATTTCTTCAAAACAACGAACGTTTGTATGTTTCCATCTTCTGTATTATAACTGTGATAATAAAATATAAATTCCACCGATGTATAGAGGCACGTCGAAGAAATCCACCAACGACTTTTTTTTTTATAAAACGTGCATTTTCTTATCACAATTTTGTTTTATTTTTTTACTGTTATTTCGTGACGTAGATTTGTGTACGAGATGAGTATCTATTTTGATATTGTACTTTGGATACTTTACGTATTGTAATATTTTCATTCCGAGCAAGATTTTATTGTTTGACTGAGTGCCGATTCAGTACTTGTGTACTTTGAAACGATAATAAATAATAATTCATCTGGTCGGTGGGTGAGATTACTTAAGTGTACAAACTATCAGTAACATCTTTTTACAGATTTGGCATCACAGTCTTATTCATCCAACTCTTTGTTCGTTTCTAAGTACCTTTAACGTAGTTATTAATTTTTATTTTTGTATTGTCATCATTCGTACAGTATTTGTGTTTTAACTGGTGTATTATTTTAATTTAATAATTTTATTGTAACAATTATGTATGTGGTGCCTTAATTCTTAATGGATTAATTATTGTAAAATAGCGATTTTTAACAATGTCAGTTCTATTCATAATGATAATAGATTCCAATTTAATTGTAATTATACAAATAGAATTTTTGCATTTGAACTTAGTGATGCTGTATTGTCTTTTTTAAATGTATAATTATTGTCTATTGACTAAATCTCAACAAAATGTATATTTCCGTTGATAAATGTTTTTTGGAAAATTATTTAATAGACTCATGTCAGTATGTAACGCGTGTCGAATGAGAGAGTGGGGAATGTGTGTACTTTGTATCTTTTTAAGACTCTTTAGCTACATGTGGATTGTAAACTAATGGAAATATTGTATGTTTGTCCTATAAATGGTTTAATATATATTTTAATAAAATTATCTGGTTGTTTTTATTATTTCTCTTCTGTGCCTGTGGTGAAATTGGTAGTGCTTTACGTAAATGAAACACATGTTATCTAATAAAACATTTATTATAATGGAAATAATATTAATATAACATAATTAAAATTAACTAAATATCTTATTATTAATAATTCTAATATTCTTGACTACTTCTTTGGTGCGATAATGCCTTCCAGTTGCGCCTGAAATTAATTAAGAATTTAAGAATTGTTTCAATGGCTATGTTATATTGGAGTTTGTTAATATGAAAGATATTCTTATTTAAACAATCTCAAACTTTTCAATTCGAACAACGAAATGTACGTACAAAATTATGTTATTTGTAGTTATATTAACATTAAATTTAATTTTTAGTTTTATAGCATTGAAATGCTTTATAAATTAGAAATTTTGAAAGAATAGAAAAATTTTTTTATATAAAGCATTTTATTATAAAGCATTTCAATGCTATAAAACTAAAAATTAAATTTAACAAAGGCCGCGTTCCATCGATACAATATTGCAATC
>NC_052104.1:4554691-4562909 GCF_012273895.1 Zerene cesonia | reverse complement strand
CGGTTAGGCAAGATACGCAGGTTCGAATCCTGCCTCGTGATCAAATTTTTTCTATTCTTTCAAAATTTCTAATATATTAACATTAGCTAAATAAAACAATATTCTTTGAGATAAAGTACGAGTTCCTTACGACGTCCGACAGACGTGAAATCAAACTGAATAGTTACTTCTAGCTCTCGGAATAAGTGAGAGAGTAGTAGCCTGAACCGAGATATACACAACGAAGTTATATTATCAAATAACTTTATAAAGGGTAGTGTTTATGATTATATAGCAAGAAAACGAATCTGCGACAGTTAACTCTTTGATTTTTGAAATGTAGGTTGTATATAAGCATACACTCGAAACGTACCTTCAATTGCGCATTTGTCTTCTTTAGTGCGAGTAGTTCTTCTTGGTGACGCTTTTCTTCGGCAGCGCGTAGCTCGGCCGCTCGTCTCTCTAATTGTTCCGTTTTCTGTTTCAATTCAGTGCATTGCTTCTCAAGAGCAGACCGCTCAGCCTCGAGCTTGGCTACTTGATCCATTAAGTCTGATTTACCTTGTTCTGACTACAACCAATGGTAGATGGATTAGTTTTCCCCACAACTGTAGATAAGATTATTTAGATGTTGTGTTAGCAACCCTTTTGACCCTTTTGGAATGAAACGCTTAAAACTATTTGTTCTCGGTGATTTACTAATTACCGTGTTTAAGGAAATTTAAATTCTTAAACCTGTAAAGCTTTTCGCATTCCGAATGCGATGGAACTACAGTATAGTGTTTGATAAGCCTCCATAGTAGTTCTAGCTTCATCACGTACACGCAACAGTAATAATCCCCTCTCACCGCAATTTATTGTTACCTACAAGCAAGAAGGTTTTCCGTTTAGATATAAAGTAAAAGCTTCATAACAATTTGTCAACAATAACATACAATCAAATAAACTTACTTGTCGTATCAACTCGTCGAAGCACTGTGTATAGAGTTGTCTACGAACAGGACAAATGCCGGTTTCACGGGCCTGTCTCTGTTGTAAACGAGTGTCTAACATTTCTTGTAGATTTATTACATCGAGTCTTGTGGCGGGAGTCGATGATATCTAAATATGTAAAATATAAATATACGAGTAGTTATAAAATAATTTTTGTAATAAGCTAAAGTGTGTATAATCAGAATTTTGTATGGCAATACCTTTTGGGTCCATATTTGACCATCTTCTTCCCATTCTTTAGGAGGTAAGATAGCATTTAAAATTTCCTCCGTTTCGCGTTTTGCTTCGGTTGGGATACATGGCTGTGCTGCTGTACTAATGGCTGGTGGTTGCTGTAAGGTAGGTATATATGAATTATTAACAGAACATTTGCTTATGGTAATTAAAATATACAGATGGATAATATATTTTCCTTTTTCTGAATTAGAGAGAGCAATGAGAACGTTAGAGCAGCTGAGTATATTAAACCAATATACAATAAATAATAACCAATATGTATATTTAATGGTATAAAATGTCGCAACTGATATTTTATTGTTTAATTTTAATAGCTTTTCGCCCGTGGCTTCCTCGCTCGCTGTTCGACAAAATCCCAACCAGTTCATTTTAGTATAAAAATTCAGCTTTTCAGAGGTGATATAAAAACAATCTAAAGATAGACGCCTAGTATATCATTATCATAAATTGATGCAAAAATGTAAGTTACTTACCGCTTTTTCCGGTTGTTTGGTGACTAAAACTGGATTATCATAACGGACTAGAGTATCCTCTGTAGAAACTGGTGCCCTTTCACCCATTTTTGGTAATTATAATATTTTAATGTACTTTGTTTAGTTTTTGAGTTGTTTATAAATAATTATGGTAACTATAGCAACCATAGCTTCATACCTCCTGGTTGAGGCCGCACTAGTTTTTTTTTAATCGCCTGATATGTACACCCAGTTTGTGGTTAAAAAACTGTATGCCATCATATAGGTATGCGGATTTAAAATAAATCAACAGATTATCTGATTCGATATTGGCATCGAACGCTGATTAGCATGTTCTGTTTTTTTTTTTATATATTTCCAGCAAAATACTTTGTTTGGGGTATCTATTATCTTGAGACATACACTCCGGTGTGTTATATACCTTATTATATTCAGAGGAGCATTTTATAATCTTTTAAGTGAAAAAAAAAAATAAAATAAAAACAGTTATGTAAAAATGTTTAATTTCTCATAATTAAGTCTATCTACATGTGTATCATCAATATACACAAACTGCTCTTAACAAACATTCAACTACACGCATACTCATAACTTATCTACGGGTGCGACCTATGCAAACAATTTACAATCATGTGTTCGAATATTTCCGATTGCAAGCGTTAATAGACAATGAATATCTGACGATGTTTATTGAACCAGTACTTAACAAACTTAATATAAGTACTTAACAAAACAACATTCTCTTATAAAACGTTATATATTTTGAGATATTTTTAAAATATTCTTGTTGTGCATTCGAGCTTGTAAAACACACCATTAAAAAAAGCACACACACTGCAGAATATGTTTCTTTATACACAAATATATCTAGCATTGAACAATTTCAATTTATGATTACTTTTAGTTCACTTCTGATGTATTTATTCAAATGCAATATCAATACAACATACAGAAAATCTTAGCTATATAAGTTGTACATTCAAACTTTAGTAAAAACTGGACATATTTATTTTTTGCTCCATCAATATAAAAGCTTTTTAAACCGACTTATGCATATATGCCAAAATATGGATGCAAGAGATTTTCAAAGAATAGAAAACACCTAGGGAATTGTAGTTCTTATTCCCCTCTGCATCTTATGAGACTGTAAAACTAAAAAGTAAACTAAAATCTCTGTCTACACCAATTTTTCAATTTTTTTTTTATATACCTCGCCTGATTACACCTTCCAGTAATTTCTCAAAACACTAAATATTATTTCGCTCATTCATTCATTCATATCCATTCAGTCTACTACACTTTATCACTATTAACTATTGAGAATCGCTGCTCGAACTGGAGCTAGAATCAGTGGACATAACTTCAACATCCTCTTGGGCTGGAGCATCTTTCCCACGTCCATCTATAGCTACAGAATTCCCCCCTCCCACTGACATATGCAATTCTCCCGAGGGATGCCATGTGAATTGGTTCGTTGCTGACGCTGGTACTGGAAAAATAAATTGCAAATAATATGTAAAAAAAACAGTGCCTAATAATACTTATCTACCACTATACGATTAGGTAATCTAAGAAAGCTTTGTAACTTGTATCATATAGGTAGTGGTAAACAATAGTTAAAATGAAAATAGATTTATCGAACAAAATTTTTAGAAAAATATTTCTTTTACGTCATATGCGCTACCCGCTTTTAAGGGGTAAGGGAGAAGGAAAGGATTGATGACTGGAAAGAAGGAATGGACTGGGAAGAGTTAGGAACATGAAAGGGCCTAGGCCTCCGGCTCCCCCATTCACCATACGAAACACAATAGCAGGCTATTATTTCACGCCGATTTTTTTGTAGGGGTTTGGTACTTCGTCCGGTGCAAGCTGGCCCAATTCGTGCTGAAGCATGCGTGTCTAGGCGCATGGCGCATGTGTGACATTTTACAGTTCGTACATAAAACTACAAATTTGGTACTTATAAAGAAATAATTTTGGTTTCTTATTCTTCAAACACTAAAATAACATCATCATGTCATACACAACAATAAAATCGAAACAAAACAGATATCCTTAATTAGTACGACACTTAATGCTGTCACAAATAAACAAACTGATAATTATGCTAAGCACATATACTACTTTGTTCATAATTAGTAATTAGGTCCTTACCTCCTCCTGTAGTGATTCTATGAAGATCGTTAAGAGTGGACGGTGCATGTCCGTTGAGTGGTAAATCACATAATCGTCCAAGCATTCCTAAACGCATCTCAAGATCTGTTGGGTACGGCCTGCGTGGGTCTCCTGGTTGCCAAGACAGTGGTGCACTTACTGCATTTGATGCACTTATTCTGTAATTATGAGTAGTTTTACAATCGGTAAGTATTACTTGATTTGTTTTATTTGTAAAACCTAACAAAATCCTACTCGAACACTTGAATATTGATTTTCACAAAAATATCTTACTATTTTAAAATTGTATTCATTCACCAAAAACAAATTTACTTATACATGTCTGTACAATTTTATGTCTAATGAAACAAAAATTAGCCATATTAATAATAGTGATATTATATAAAAAGAAATGCATGAATGAAAGCATTTTTCATTGGGCCAAAAATCATACAGTGGAGAAGCGGTAGTTTGAGAAACTTTTTGTGGAGCAGCGTCACTATGGAATTTGTTAATTTACAGACTACTGCCTGTAGATCCCCCTATAATGTGGATTTTTTTATATATTATATGCTCTGCAATTCAATATCTTACAGATCTAATAATAATGAAGTTTGTTCTACTGTTATTATAAATCATTCTGTGATATGTTGATGAAATTTAAATTAAATAAGACAAGGAGAACATCTATAATGGTAAAATTAAGTCCAACATTTAGTCCAATAATTAAAATAATATCTTCAAACTGTTAAAACATATAAGTTAGTAGACATATAGGATTTAAGGGGTGTCAGGTGACTCTATAGGATTAATGCAAATCCACTGTATTTAAAAACTGTTCCCTAAGAAAGTCTTACCTATGAGCAAACTTAATCAATTCTTCTGATGGAACAGGCCTCTTTCTTGATTTGACAATTGATGCTAACTTCTGTCTGGCTTGATATAACGATGTAGCTAATATTTGTTCTGCATCTTTCAGTTGCCTTTGAAGATGATATATATCTTGATCCTGAATATGTATCAAGGTTATATCAATGTTAGGGAAAATATGTCAAATAAATGAATAAGTGAATGAAAATAAAAAAAAAAATCTCACCTTATTATCCACTTCAGCTTTCAATTCATTCATTTTCTGTTGAATTTTTGCTTGTTCATCAGCTAATTCTAATGTTTTCTTTAACTCTGAATCTTTAGACAGCAGAAGATCAGTTAATTGTGCATGATCAGCTGCTGAAAGTTTCTGAGATTTTGGAGCTATTGCTACTTCTATCATTTCTCTGAAATAAAAGCGAATATTTTATTCAGTTCAACATGCAACATTATTGAGAACTGTAACTTATTTTTTGCCGATTTTAAGGTGAAGAAACGAAAACGAAGGGTCTTAATATATGATTATTATGGTAACAACCACAACCCTTACTTATCCTCTTAATAATTCAACATAACTTACTTAGCTATTAATTCTATATCATCAATCAGCGACAGCAACCTGTCTCGGGTGCTTAAATGCGATGCCATAATGTACCTAAGTTAATGGCAGTGTAAAAGTTCTCTTTTTAGTTTTTGCTGTATGAGTTCTTATTTCTATATACAGTCATTTAACATTTTACAAGAAATTTAAAAAATAAACATCAAGTATGAAGTACAGTGTATTCGTTTTTGGTTGATTTGACATTGACAGTATATGATTTGACGCTATAAAATAATCTGACACGTACGGTCATCATCCTAAATTAATGTTGCCATTTTTTCCGTTCCATGCGTTCCATTCTATCCAAAATTGTGTTAGGTACCTAATTTAAGTAATGTAGGTACCTAATTTAAAATTATAGTCTATATTATCACAGTTTAAATATTTGACGATTTTATTAAAATGATATGATTATTTTGGTTAGACATGTTCTTTCGATTTATACTATTTTTAAAGGGTTCTATTCTGAGAATCGAGGATTATTTAAAGTATTTATATTTATGACTATGAACTGAAGGTACTGAAGTTTTATTTGAATTAATTGAGTGTTCTTATCTTTACTAGTATTAAAAATAAGTTAAACACCTTATTGTGGTAGTGTATTTTCCGTATGGCATTACAGCTTCCAAGCTACATTGCCATACCGAAAATCATCTAACGAGCTTGTCTATTTAAGAGAAAGTGATTTTTCCTTTTTCTGTTAAAACGTTTAACGAAGGTATTTGGTTCTCATTGGAATAAGTGTCGGTCCCGGAACCAATATTTGAACTAAGAATTTCAAATTAAAAATATAATTTTGTTTACAGTAGCATGCTTCCTACTATGAAGCACCTAACCTCCTTGGTACATTGGTAAACGAATTAGCGTAGAACAGAGGAGTCGGTCTAGTAGACTGGAGGTTGATTCCCTATTAATTTCCTCATAAAGAAATTACTAATTATAGAAATACTTAGCCTATGTGAATTGTATCTGTCCCATACCCCACAAAAGGAATAGGCTAGACTTTACAATATTATGAATATTCGATACTGGACTTTCTAATTTTGGCTAGTTGAATAAGGATTGAAGACATCCAAAAATAAGCTGCAATGTCACCTTTGCTTCATCTATTCCATGAGTTGCATTCAATAAAGTACTAAAGCCGCCAAACCCGTTTTATAATATTATTTTTTGAATACTGCAACTACCTATTCTTGTTCTTCACTAGGAAAGTGCTATTGGAAATAGATGTTTTACTTTATTTAGTTTATATATTTAACAAATCCTTATCGCCAAAAACGAACAAATTGCATAGTCCTCTTCACTTTAAATTATTGCGTAGGTAAGTAGATACTTTGAATAAATTACTCCAGTTTTAAATACATTTTATGATACTTATTTTCATACTTGGAGATAGGTATTATGAGTAAATTAAAGTAAAAGTGTGTTATTTTAAAAATTTGTTATCACTACCTATGTTTTTATATTAATTGTTATAATTTTGACATAATACAACAGGCGTATAAAAACTTTTTGAATACTTAATTTGTTTTTTTAACACGTTATTGCTAGCTTCATCTGTATTTTTGTATATAACGTACTCCTTAAGACTCGATTTTGACCCACTTCAAAAATTAAAAAAATTTGACGGATAGATATAGCAATTTAAACTTTTCCCGCTTATGATTCGGTGATAATACAAATATTTCATGAGTATCTCATTATCCCGATTAGGATCACTAAGATAAGAGGTGATATTGCAGTTTTTGTACTACACATAATATTATCTCATGGCCATATTTATTTCATAGCCAAAGTAATATTTTTGAATTATTTATTGTCTTCATTCTGAAAAAAAAAGAGGTGAAACAATATATTATTATTTGCATTACTTGAAATACATATTTGACAATTTGTAGTTGCATTAGTAAGATTCTGGGTATTTTTGAATACATATAGATTCTGTAATATTTTAGGCATGGCGTTGTTGGTTTATTACATAACAGATTAACAAGTGATCGAATTTAAATAAAAAAAAATAACAAAAAAGTATGTCCTTTGGAGAGTTCTAAAAGCTTATCTGTTGATAATTTGCTTTTTTATATCAAAGGAGTATAAAAAAATTGTACGAACGCTTGAGGAATGTATGTGGTTAAAAATAAGAACACAATAAGAGTTTATTTAGTGTCCTTTTTTACAAAATAATATCCGTTTGTATGTGTAAGACGCAAATAACTATTAAATACTAAAACTTCCGTGGTATTATAGGAGTGATATAATGGTTTGTGCAATCGTTGCACATAAACGAATCATTGGAATCCGATGCTTATTTAATTCAACTAAAATATTGACTGTCAAGATTCCTTGTAGTAAAAGAAGTTTCCTCAAAGACATTCTGTCAAAAAGTAGTATAATAATAAGGGTACATTCTGCCTTAATTGCAACTAGAGCCAAGTTCTGAAGTTATTATTTTCCTATATACCATTTTCTTTAAATTTTTTATATTATTTAATTTGACATCATCGAATCTAATTTATTTAATATTCAAGGATGTGAAATTGTAGACAAGCTATTTAGTAAAATTAACTATTCGAGCCGATTTTTTTTTATTTCTATTAGAAAAACATTGTAAAACGAAAGTTGTTACTGTAGATTGTTCTAAGAATTTCTAAGCAGTATTTGGTATTTCTACTAAACTTACGTACAAGCAAGCACATTAAAAATATCTGTGACGTAAGTGTGCACTGCGTTGAAATGTACATTCTCTCTTCTACTTTTCGTTCGCAGGTAGGTAATAATAATGCTATAGTTGTGTAATGCAAAATGTTAATGAGTAAGCGTTACCTAAACCTAGATCATTGACATGTCCTTTCCATTTATATACGTGTTATATACGAAGCGTCATCGTTTCATAGCCTGCACTTTGTATACT
>NC_052104.1:4551921-4553691 GCF_012273895.1 Zerene cesonia | reverse complement strand
CAGCGTGTGCATGACAGCAAATAAAGGCCACCATACATTTTTTGCGGGGTGTGAGATGGGGGAGGGGAAGCGCCGGCCACGCGGTGAGCATGCGCACACCACGTGCTGCTGAGCCGGTGTTACTGTGCTAAAATAATAATTATTTTATATATTTTTTTACTTTTACATTAACTTGGATTTGTTTTAAACTCGCGGTCCGCTCCGGCTTCATCCGTGCTACCTATATAGCCTTCCTTAATAAATGCGCTATCTAATACTGAAAGAATTTTTCAAATCGGACCAGCAGTTCCTGAGATTAGTGCGTTCAAACAAACAGTCTGTTCAGCTTTATAATATTAATATAGATTAAACATTACTTATGTAGTATGAGAAATTGAATGTTATCTATTTAGGTATGCTATGAGCATTAGTCTAATAAGTATTGTAAGTAAATAAAGTAGGTACCTTACCTGCGGTAACGCTTTTATGTTGTTGTATCGTATACGCGTACATTATGGGAAACTATGTTTTTTGTGAAAAAATTAGAGTTTTATAATATTAAAGTAAAAAGCTTTTCATTTAAAACCTAAGTAGGTTGAAGGAAAAGCTTCTTACTTTTATCAATTTAAATACCTTTGTTATGGTGAACAGCTGTTAGGAGATAAAATGAAATCAGCTCACTAATAACGGATCCTTGTCATAACATGGTCACAGAGTAAAAAATGGAGATACAAAATGATTTCACTTTATGTGAGATTCTGAAATAATCATTCCAATTTGCTACTTAATGCATTTGATAATGTTTTCCCAGCGACTTTTTATGACTACTAAATAGAGGCATTTCAGAAGTAATGAAAATAAGTTGTTTTGACCCATTGTATGTGGATTGTTATTGTGGCGAACTGAGTATTAAGTTACTCTGTGGCCTACATACAAACGCGGGGGGCGTGGGGCGGAGGGGTCGAGAGCATTCGATCGCACGGCACAGTGAACGCGGCAAAGTTTCAGTGCAAGTTTGGCAGTAGAGGTGAAATTGGCATTTCTGCCAATCTAATGGAACATCGTTCCTTCGAGCAAGTGTCAGCCGCGGTAGTACTAAACAAGTCAAACATTCGCCACAAACGTGATAACTGTCGTAAACAACAAATCTTGCTATTGCTATTATGCTGTTTAAACGGATCATCGAAGGAAAGTCGATGTTGAACGCTGATGTTAAGAAGGATAAGTCCCTAGAGAAATGTTCTCGAAGGAAATCGGAATGCGACGGATGTGGAGAGCATTCCACGTAAGTCTCTAAACACAATTTTAATCATATATGGAAGACAGATTTGCATTATTTTAGTCACCATAATAATATCTACTCAGCTGTAATACAAAAGAAAGACAAGAATTTACCATCATATTCATCAATGAACGACGTTATCGCTTCGCTTCACGGACAGAAAGCCTAGTAAAGTATGACAGCTTGGACCATAAGTCATAACAAATACTTTGTTTAGCTTACGCCTTACACTGTTTAATTTTTCCTTGACGAATTCCTTGTGGGATTTTTTTCTGGGTTTTCCTTTATCGACTCCCCTCTTAAAAAAAAAAAAAAATTGGCTGTGACCAAAAAGTCCAATATTTTTTAATATGGCGTTACTTTTGTAACTAACTAATGCTAATTAGTACTGTAGAATACAAATATAAAAACATTGAATAACAAATATATGCATATATAGGCGGGCCCCCGCCTACATCAGGATCGGCCATAGCGTCGCACGTGGGTATTGGGCGATTAAAATAATGTAA